>NW_015386332.1:1508892-1543654 GCF_001527695.2 Protobothrops mucrosquamatus | reverse complement strand
TTAAGGGTAATACTCTATGCTTCTTGTCTCCTGATAAAACAGAGGTCTCCAACCTTTCTCAGTTGGCAGACTGGAGGGAAAGGGAGGGGCCATGAGCGTGCACGATGCAAATGGGGCGGTGCTAGTGCCTGCATGACACTCGTTAGTGCCGCCCTGTTTTTGCCACACAGCACTCTGTTTTCACCACGGTGCCCTGTTTCCACTGCATAGTGCCCCGTTTTCACTGTGCGGCACCCTGTTTGCATAGCGGAGGCACGCGTGCAAGTGGGGGTAAATGCACGCACATGTGTGTATGTGTGCGCACTGACCAGCTGTCCTGCGGTCAAGTGGCCAGCAGGCCATGGCCCGGTAGTGGGCCATGGCTCACAGATTGGGGACTCCTGTGATAAAATATTGTTAGGATGAGCAAAGCTATCTCAGTCATGAGCCCAGATCTGTATTTAGATAGAAGTAGATTTATACAATTTGCTTTAACCCAAAATATCTAATATCATATCTATGCCACCTTGGTTCAGAGAAGATATTAGCAATTATGTAGCAGCTTTCCAAATCTCCTATAACCAAAGAAAACTTATTGAGAAGAAATAACCTAGTCATTTTCTTCCAAGCAGCCACTATCACCATTTAAAATAGGGACTGCTGTATAGTATCTCTCGCCTAGATGTATCCATACAGAGTTACTAAGAGACTGGTGCCATCTAGATTTCAGTTCTCATTTTATTTGTTTTATAAATTTTAGCCCTTTGGTAAATCAAATAATTAATTGAGCCCAAGTATGACTTCTACAGAAATATTTTATATTTGATTGAACATAATAGATTGAAGGAATAAAACAGAAGGGAATCCAGATGACAGCTCTTAGAATGAAAAAAAAATGCATTAAATTAGAAAAGGCAGTCAGCAAGGTGAGTAGCAAACTTCAGTCAGGCCCCTAGAAATCAAATCAAACAACTTGTAAGAAACATCAAATTAAAGAAACTAGAACTTTGTTTATGAAATGAAACCTTTGTTTATAGAAACTAGACCTTTGTTTCTTCATGATTAAAGAAACTAGACCTTTGTTTATGAACAAAAGCTCTTTTGACTGAAAGTACTTATTGCACTGGGTTTTTATTTAATGGCAACTGAAATAATTATTCTTATTTAGGTTGGGAGAGATGCTGCTATTCACATTTGGGATATACAGATGCTCAAATGTTTGTCATTGCTAAGAGGCCAGCATCAAAGGGGAATATGTGCACTTGACTTTTCAGGTAAGCTGCTATGTAATGAATGTTGCTTTAGAATGGGAAATAATGTTTCTTAATTATATGGTAACTCAAATAATTTTTGTCCGTAAAAGATCATATCCCTCTCCTCTCATCTTCCAAGATAGCATTCCAAAATACTCAAAGTAAAACTTTTTTCTGAATTAGCAAGCAGAATCTTTTTCTTCAAATGCATGAAGCTACTCTAGCTTCCCAGACAAATTCTACCTAGTAACCATGCAGCAAGGCTTGTTGTGATCTGTCCATAGATCACATTTTTTATTTAAAACTATGGGGGGGGGGTGTTCCCCTGATTTTCACTTATAGGAAGCATTCAGTTCTATTAAGTGGGGTTAAGCCTCTGTCACAAAACATAACAAGACCATCACTTTCCAATATATCAAGCTCACAACTGTGGGGTTCTTAGCTTCATATCTGTGGGCACCATTCCTTGACTTGATTTCTCACCTAAACTTCATGTGTGTGTCTGTGTATATGAAAGGGCAGAACTGGCAATGGCAGCCATAATGTTTTCATATTGGCTCTCCAATTATGAAAAAATTGGGGCTCTCTGTCATAGGCAACTGTTAAGTCATTTTCTAGAATAATTATAGTTAGGAGAAGAAGGAGGAAGAAATAAATACAAATTAAGTCATTGTGAAAGTTTGATTATTGTAGAAATCCAACTTGCTTATTCCTGGCACCATAACATAGAAATTTGCAATGAATATTACATTTGTCACATTTCATTTCAAGATATCTCATTATGAACTATGAATTGGTTTTGTACAGCTGATGGGAAATGCTTAGCTTCAATTGGATTAGATGACAATCATACCATTGTACTGTGGGACTGGAAAAAAGGAGAAAAGATGGCAGTAACCAGGTAAGAATACTATCATATTGCATCCATTGTTGTACATATTTTATATAATGTAAGTATTCTATGATGCTGTTCCAGGAGTTTTTTTTAAAAAAACAACATATTGTTGACCAATATAGAAAGAGAGATGATGATGACATCAATTATTCCAGTTATGCCTTTGTAGCAGTTCTTCCTCCCGTCCTTCAAAACCATTCCCTTTTCCCTCAGCAGGTGTCAAGAAAACAAAATGCACTTGTTCATGTAGCCAAGAAAGTCTTACATTTATGACAACTTTTGAAATGATTGTAGTTTTCCTGTGCTGTTACTGTACTTTTTATGCTTCAGTTCAGCATAACTTTTAATCAGTGTTTAACCTATAGCATTAGAAGTGTCCAGTGCTTTTTTTATTATAAAAAAAAAGGTGCCGGAACTCACACATGTCATACAACCCACCTTGCCTACCCTACAAGGTTCCATCCAAAAAAGGTGCCAGAACTCTGTTCTGGGCATACTATGACAAAAAAAAGCCCTGGAAGTGTCCATCCAGATATCAATTATTAAAAAAAAATAGTCTCAAATGGTTCTGCAGAGAAAATACTTAGATTTTGGGAGACTGAACTGAATCACAAAGCACAAATCTAGCAACTGGAAATGGCCGCTTATTCTCCTAGTTCTCCTACAATGGCTGTACTATAGGTAACACCTACCATTTGCTCATACAGTACTAGAAATGTAAATGATGAACAACTTTGCAATTGTTTACTGTCCATTTTATATGTAGCACTAAATTGTGTAATAAATAGTATCTAACAGCACTGCATTCATTAATAAGTTTTCAGCAATAATTGTATAGGGAAAAATACCAGAATAACTGTGTGTCAGAAATTATAGGGTCTTTAAACCTTTCAGTGATTATGGAACTGATCTGTGATATACTGTGGTTCCCTTCCTTATGCATCTCATTGAAATCTGCCCCTGCTGTTTGGGGAACTATTTGAAAGAATCTAAGTCACAGTACAAGGAGAAACTGAGCAAACTGAGACATAATGAAAATTATTGTGCCCTTTCTTATAGTATACAACTGTAACATGGCATCTAAATTACTGTGGCATTCAAAAATTACTTTGCTGTTTCTTGAGTCAAAATCATTTAAATCAAACTATTCTACATTTGTTCTTTTGTTGAATTCAGTGGTGTATTAAAGGGGAAGACTATTCTCTGAGAATATTTGCCATGCAGTTTTTGTGATATAAATGCATTTGCAAATCATTTTTTCTTTCTGTTAAATCACTTTTGTGCCCCAGGTTTATCTCTTTTTTTCACCCTAATCTTGAATAAACATTTCCTTAGCATTCTTTGATTTCATTTACTTTTGGAAGCTTAATAGTTTGCCTAGTAATTGCATGCATGAACAAAGCATTTGGGAAAAACTGGGTCATGTATTTCATTGGTTTTCTAATGGATGTGTTCTCTTTTTAGGAAGTAGCATTTTTCTTTTTTATATGAGTCTGT
The DNA here is from genome assembly GCF_001527695.2 of Protobothrops mucrosquamatus. Lineage (NCBI taxonomy): Eukaryota > Metazoa > Chordata > Lepidosauria > Squamata > Viperidae > Protobothrops > Protobothrops mucrosquamatus. The sequence continues at coordinate 1,540,030 of NW_015386332.1, read as the reverse complement.
GGCAGTTTCTAATATTCTAATATGCAGTATAGGAGGCTGTCTTTTAACTGAGACTGCTTAAATTTTTAATAGCTTCTTATTTATTGCCTGATGGATTAAAAGTGATACTCAGTTAGGTCTCTTAAATAATGTGTCCTGTGTCACATTTCTGATAATATGTCTTGACCTTATTCAAATAGACCTGTATATCTGTACATTACAAGTTATTTATTAATGGATTTCTGCTGTTGATATGATATATAAAATTAGATTCCCTAACTTTTCACTTGGGAATCTCTGTTCCTCTGATGTTTAGATGCATTTAGTGTATCAGTCGGAGACGTTCCAAGCACTGGCTGTTATAGCTTCTCACCTCCAAAATAGTTGGCTAACAATTGCATCCAATGAGTATATTAAAAAACATTTTTAATCAAATCACAAAATCAGATAATGTCATATAAATATAAACTTTACAATATTAAGTATGGTAAAATTATTCCATCATAATATAATTGAAAGTATACTCAATACATTCTTATAACGATTTAATCCAGTTTGTGTAGTGAGTTATGCAATTGGACAGTGGTGGGATTCAAATATGTGAACTAACAAAATATTAGCTACCGGATCTGCCGAAGTGGTGTGAACTGGCTGAATCCCACCACTGCAATTGGACCTCTTTGCAAATAAGCAATAAATTATTCAAAAGAATGTCAATGAATCAGTCCCTGATTAGTTTCCTAATTCCTGTTCAACATGCAGATTAAGATTTTGATAAAATTAATTGGATATGAGAGCATGAATTGAATTCAGCACTCCTTCACTGAACCACATCTCTACTAACACATCAGTATGTAACTATGTACTTTCCCGTTTACTAATTTTATTATTTAGATAAAAATAACAAGACTGGATAGATTTAACTAAGGAATGATACCTTCAAAACTTTACTACACAATTAAAATAAAACTGATTCATTTGTATGAGAATCTTACTGTATAAACTGGATTTGATGAGGATTACTATGTCATTTATTATATTGATCATATTAAGAGAAATCTCTGTTAATTCTATTGTTTGTTAAAAGTTCTAATGGTGATAGAACTATTTGAACTTTTTAACCCCCACAATTAGTCAAAACAGCTTTTAATTTGTAGTTTTAAATCCTTCTGTATCAAAATCATTAATAATATATAAGTGAAAATGCTAAATGTCTCCTCTATTTTGTTCAGTAATAGCACTGTAAGACATGGTTACTACTGTTAAAGGATCCACATCCTCTTTTTTTAAAAAAATAGGATGTTACTATCACAATAGTACAAAAAAACCCTATTCATTTATACTTTATTTTTTAATGTGATGCAGGGGTCACAAAGATAAGCTCTTTGTAGTGAAGTGCAACCCTCATCATGCTGATAAACTGGTGACTGTTGGAATAAAGCACATCAAATTTTGGCAACAAACAGGTAGTAGAATTTATCTTATTTCTTCACCAAAAAGTTGATTCAGATAGTTTAGTTTCATTACAGACACAGCAAAATTTTCCCATGAGTATTTTGTTTTTTACCATTCTTGCTTGAAGACTTATATACTTGATATACAGCTAAATGTCTTGCTGATGTTTTGATTTATGGTGAGGGCTTGAATCTTTCAGGAGCAAAAAAATGGGGGGGAAAGAAAAATTAGTGGGATATGAAGGAAATTTTTAGTAGCCCTTGGTTCTATTCTTAATGGAGGACTGGATGTGGCAATCCAATAGTAAAGTTAGGGCTAGGGTTAGGGTTAGTAAATGCATCTAGAATTGCTTTGAAATGAGATGGGTGGCAAATAAATTTAACAATAATAATAATAAAGTTTATTTATAATTTAAATTAATAATTAGAGATAGACAGACAGACAATTGGAGAATCAGTTTGGTCTAGTGATCAAAGCACCAGGCTTGAAAGCAGGAGACCGTGAGTTCAAGCCCCGCTTTAGCTACGAAGTCCAGCTAAGTGACTTTTGGCCAGTTCTCTCTGCAGCCCAACCCACCTTACAAGGTTGTCGTGGGGAAAACAGAAGGAGGAAATTGTGTTGAATATATTCGCCACCTTGAATTATATGTAAAAATTATAAAGTTCAGGATATATATATAAAGTTGGGCTCTGCAATTAGGACTAGATGAAAGGACTCTAGGCATCTACCCATTCCATTTTATATGGATCACAAAAATGCCCTGGAAGCATGATATCAGATTTTGGCAGTCAATTTCCTGTGATGCAGATATTAGTAATTTTTTCCTCCAAAAAATAAGAGCACTGTAATAATGTTTATGCTGAATTAATTTATTTTGTCTTTGGAAAAACCCAGACACCCCGAACCATAAATCATCCTTTATTTTGAAGATGTGATCATATTATTGTTGTATCCTCTGCAGCTCAGAAAAACCAAAAATATTGTAAAAAAATAAATAATGCCTCCCCCCAGTAATGGATGATATAATTATACTTGGCAATTTCCCACATATTCTGCCTACCAACTTGTAACATTGTTTCCTTCAAAATATGCAATTCAAACATACTAGGATTTTCTTTGTCTACACCCCCCCCCCACTTTTTGTTTTCCCCTATCGGTTTTTAATAATAGATAATTGAAATTTATATAGTCCTTGATAACAATCCTTATTGATCTATCATGACTATCCAGGTGGTGGTTTTACCTCAAAACGTGGCATGTTTGGAAATATTGGGAAACAGGAAACCATGATGAGTATTTCCTATGGACGGATAGAGGATCTCGTTTTCTCTGGATCTGCAACTGGAGATATTTACATCTGGAAAGATGTTTTGTTGGTTAAGACAGTAAAATCTCACGATGGGCCTGTATTTGCTATGCATGCTTTAGATAAGGTAAAAATTGTCTTGTCATGCAACTCTGTAAATCAGCTGCATCTTTTCATGGGATTGTGTAGCTATTTCCAGCCACTGCAGTGTTAGCTCAGGAAACAAAATATTTTGTTTAAGGAGTTGCACACAGGTTTTATGTATGTTCTAAAGCAGAGGTCCCCAACCGGTTCCGTGGAGAAAGGTTTTTCCATGGACCAGAGAGTGCATGCTTTTGTGTGCTGCCTGCATCCCATGGATGGGGCTTTGCTTGGTTGTGCAGACCAGTTGCTGTAGCCCGGTATCAGTCCACGGACCAGAGGTTGGGGACCTCTGCTCTAAAGCACCATTTTGCCTACAAAACTGAATTGCCACAGAGCTTAAGTATGCATACATAGTTTGTGTAAATTTTGGCTTTAAATACCCCAGAATGGTATTTGAATTGGATAAGTGCTATAAATTTCTCATCCTTGTTTCTAGTAAGACAATTTAGGATAGATGGGTTACTTAGTTGTTGCATTTGAAACTAAATAAATGCTCCTTTGAACGTGAAAATAGTAATCTTAATTAATGTAGCCACTAGACACAATGTATTACCTATGATTTTACCTATTTTTTCCCATTCTTTCAATATTTGATGTTCAGATTGAATACCATAGCCAAAAGAGCAACATTCAGAGACAGGAGGCAAATATCAGCAAGCTTGGGGAGACAAAATTGGCAGAAGCATATGAATAAATATGTTTCATTTTGTAATTCAGTGACATTAATTTTTTTACCACCTAACTTTATATTGTCAATGCATTAAGCAGATTTATAAATCTGTTTCTGTACAGGGCTTCGTGACAGGTGGGAAGGATGGTGTTGTGGCACTTTGGGATGATACATTTGAGAGATGCTTGAAGACATATGCCATCAAAAGAGCAGCTCTCTCACCTGGGTCTAAAGGTATAACTGCTCTAAGTTGCAATAGGCAGGAATAAAGGCTCCTTATAATAAAACATATGAAGAGACATTGCAAAATTCTAGTAAATCTGTAATAACCTCTTTCAAGGCCACCAGCTTTGCACTGTTCTATAAAGTGAATCTGGAGGTTACTGGCAGATGGCTGATTTGCTTAAGTTTGGGAGTGATTACCAATCATTTATGCTACAGCCCATTAGGAATAATCACCTAATTATGTGAAGACTGAAAGGTAAGAAGTCCGTGGAAATTATGCTATAGCTTTTTGACATAAGTAGTGTCATGAAAATAAAGAGCAAGAGGTAACAAGGAATCAAAGGCAGGAGATGAAAGAAAAGAAATCTAATTAAATCTAATTTATAGCAACACTATTATACCTCTTCATACCTTTCTATTCTTGTAAATTATATATGCTTCCTCTGCAAACATATGCTGCATTATTTTCTTTAAATATTATGAGAACGTCATCAACTTCTTCCAACAACTTCCTTGGCCTTCCTCTTCCTCTTCCTCTTGAACCATTCATTCTTTTCTTCATATATTTGTTTTGCAATTTAGTCCTCGTTCATTCTCACTATAAAATCAAACAACCTAAAGATACTTATTTTGCACTGATCCTTCATTTTTTGTTCAATTAATGTTTATTAAGAATTCATTTATTCTTAAAACAATCTCTTCTTATTTGTCTGGAACAGTGTTTGGCAGAATTCTGATTGAAAGGATACAAGAGATTATAAGGACTAAAATTTGAGAAGTGCAATTCAACTTTAGCTGTTGATCCTCAACAGGTTGTTAAGATATATACGAATGTAAGAAAGAAAATGTACTGTATGTCTACTGATGTAAAGAATACAGGTAGTCCTCGACTTACAACAGTTTGTTTAGTGACCATTCAATGTTACAACAGCACTGAAAACTGTTAATTTTTCACAGTTACAACCTCTGCAGCATCCCCATGATCATGTGAACAAAATTCAGATGCTTGGCAACTGGTTCATGACCATTGCAGTGTCCTGGGATCATGTGATCATCTTTTGCAACCTTCTGACAAGCAAAGCCAACGGGGAAGCCAGATTCACTTAACAACTAGATTACTAACTTATCAACTACAGTGATTCACTTAACTACTTAACTACTGTGGCAGAAGGGTCATAAAATGGGGCAAAACCCGCTTAACAAATGTCTCACTTAACAACAGAAATTTTGGACTGAATTGTGGTTGTAAGTAAAGGACTACCTATATACAAGATAGTGAGTTAGTGTTGAATTATGAAATGTTTTGTATGTATGTATGATACCAGTGATATATAAAGGAACTAAAGCATGAATGAGAATCAGTGCAATGCTTAGCAAATGGGTCAAAACTGAGGTTATATGAGGTTTAATGTAGTTACATATAAATGTGACATTAGAGGTGTGTTAGTTACAGATAATCAATATGTAGACACTTGTATACATGATTTTCATATTGTTAGATGAGAACCTAAATAGTTCTCATGATTTGCAAAGAATGTTAGATTGATGGATTTTTTTTCTTTTTGTTGTTAGTATTGGATGTTTGTTAGATTGTTTTTTCTTCTTCTTTTTCTTTTCTTTGTTTTGTATTTTATCTTTGGTGATATAAAATAAATAAACATGCTTAAAATTGTTAGATTGATGATGTAATGAGAAATATGGATCTGAAAATTGAGGTATCAAAGATGAAGGTTGTTTTGCTTGACATAGAAAATAGAATAAACAATTGCAAGTTACAATCACTAGGTGAGTTAATGCAGAGTTCCCTAACTTTTCGGGGTTGGTGGCTCAGAGTGGGGGGAGGGAAAAAAGGGATGGTTTTGGGGGGGTTGAATGCATGTTCTCCAATTGCTCATGCAAGTGGGGCCGGGAGCGCTCACATAAGTGGGGCTACAAGCGCCCGTGCAAGTGGGTCCACGAACACCTGCGGTGCTCACAGCAACCCACAGTGCTTGCACAAGTGGGACTGCAAACACCCATGATGCTTATGGCGACACTCATGCAAGTGGGGCCATGAACACTTGCGATACGGTGACACACAAGTGGGGCTGTGTGTGCATGCGGACTGGCCACCCATTCATGCCACCTGGTGGCCAATGGGCCACAGTCCAGTAGTGGGCCACGGCCCACAAATTGGGGACCCCTGAATTTAATGTACTTAATTATTTACTTAATAATGTAAATTTAGAATAGAATAGAATAGAATAGAATAGAATAGAATAGAATAGAATAGAATAGAATAGAATAGAATAGAATAGAAGGGACCTTGGAGGTCTTGTAGTCCAACCCCCGCTCAAGCAGAAGAATCTATACCATCCCAGACAAGTGACTGTCTAGCCTCTTCTTAAAAATCTCCAGTGATGGAGCACCCACGATTTCTGGAGGCAAGCTGTTCCACTGGTTAATTGTCCTCACTGTCAGGAAGTTTCTCTTTAATTCCAGGTTGCTTCTCTCATTGAAAATGAAGAAATGATTGAGGAATTTTAAAACATAAAACATTTTATATCAATATAAAATGAACACAGAATGAGATATTTAAGAAGTGCAGATGGGAAAACAAAAAAAGATAATTTGAAGAATGAATGAGCGTTGAACCATATTTTTTATTATTTGATTAGTAATAAATATAAAATTTGAAATATAAGATTTATTGTTTTGAGATATGAACATTCTGTAATATAGTGGTGACTAGTATATTTGTCCTGTTTATAACAAAACAAATATATGAAAAATGAATAGGAAAAGAAAGACTAAAAACTCATGGTTGGATAGAGTTAATGAGATTCCCCCAAAAAAGAGTAGTGAAAAGTTTTTTAAAAACAGTATTCAAACCAGTATATGAACATTGTAGAAACAAGGATGATTTCCATGTTAGAAACATATGAAGAAATATAGTGAATGATATTGGTATAAATTAGATTTAGCCATATTTCCTTTTCTCTTTTCTTTCTTATGCCTTTAATATTGTGGCTTACTATTTCTTACCCTTTTTCCGCCCTTTTCATATTGATGCTTATCATGAAAGGCAATAGCATAATGAGTATTTATGTAAGTATTCAATATGTTATTCGTTTTATGTAAACTTTCATGGAGATAACTTGTAGTGCAAAATTGCAGCAATACAATCAAATAAATTCATGCTATCATATGGAACTTCATTGCTGCATAATATATTAAGGCCTTCAATTTAATATATTACTAATAATTTATGCTCAAACTTAAATTTTAGACATTAATGTACTTGGAAAAAATAAATAATGTAGTTCCACACTGTATGAACTCCTAAAAGAGACAGAAACACCATTCCCATTTGACCATGGTCCTATGTGATGGCTTTGGGACTGGCAATATCTTTCAGCTCAGCTTAAATCTATAAGTTATTGTGGGGATAAAATAAGGTGGTCTGCTGTGTTCACTGGAGCTACCACTAAGAAAACCTGGACTCTAATCGCTTTTTAAATGTATTGATTTATTTTATCTATATAGCTAATAGAAACAATAAAAATCATGGAAACCAGCATAAAAAATCCTGATTGTTCTCCCTCCCTCCAAAAGCAAGATATTCCTCACACCCAACAATCAACTTTTCTGAATTCCAACCACACACTACCCCAATGCTTGTGGGAAAAGTCAGGTCTTCGAGGTTTTTCAGGAGATTAGCTGGTTAGGGGCCTGCCAGGTCTCAGAAGGAAGGGTATTCCAAAGGGCAGGGGCCACTACCGAAAAGGCACACTATTTAGTTCTTGCTAGATGGCAACATTTAAGGAAAGGAACCTGGAGCACATCCATCCTGTTGGATGTGGTGTAGCAGGCAGATACCCTCAGAGAGAGGTGGTCCTGCAAATATTTTTTGTGCTTTATCTGGAATAGGGCTTCCAAAATGATCATAGGGCTCAGGTAGAAATGTGTGAAGAGTATTTCTTCAGATACTTCCAATTCAAACCATGAAAAGTTTTACAAATTAGGACAGGACTTAGAACTAAGTCTGGAACCAAGTAGAGTCAGTAAGAAGTAATGCTAACATAATATGATCACAATGCCTAGTTCTAATAAATAGGCCAGCTGCTGTATTTTGTAGTTTCTGAACTATCTTAAGACATTCCTCAATACATAGAATACACAGTAATAATATGTGTATGTGGCCCAAGTCTTATGTTACTATATGAATCACTTTAAAAATGTTTAACAAAAGATAATCTAAATCAAGATAAATTCTAGCAAATGAAAAGCTCTGTTAAAATTTAGAAAATTAAATGAATAAATGAATTAAATTAATTAAATTAATTAATTAATTAAATTAAATAAATAATCTATTTATTTTTCTTTCTGTCAGGGTTGCTGCTGGAAGATAATCCATCAATCCGTGCCATCATTTTAGGACATGGACATATACTGGTGGGAACAAAAAATGGAGAGATTCTTGAAATTGATAAAACCGGTCCCATGACTCTACTTGTGCAGGTATAATTGCTTATTTTATGTACCAAAAGCTATATCAAAGAGCATAACCAGCATTTCTACATTTGCTCTTAATTTAATTCATTTGCTACTTAATTTCACTGTAGCCTTCTGTACTTTTTTGCAGTTCAATTAATTTACCAAGGATGTTACCAGGATGTTATTGGATTGGATATTGTTTATGTATATTGACAAATAGATTTCCAAACTGTTAAGTTATGAAGTCCATCAGGTTTATGTTTAATAAGGGTGCTTGTTTGGACTAATTAATTGCTGTGACAGGAATGCAGAGAAAAATCAGAACAGTGCAGAAATATAGAAAATAGGTGTATGAATTATGACACCCTTAAAGAATGTACAAACACATATAAAAATATATACAGGAGCAGTGGTTACTACATTGTAAGTTTATGGATTTTTTAAGAGTAGCAAAATGCTATCTAGAAATCAGTCTTAGGTTGGAATTGGAAACAGTTGCACAGCATCTGCTTTTCTTTAGGAATATTTTCCCTATTTATAAACAGGGCCATATGGAAGGAGAGGTCTGGGGTCTGGCAGCACATCCCCTCTTGCCTATCTGTGCAACAGTGAGTGACGATAAAACTCTAAGGATCTGGGAGCTTTCCTCCCAACATCGTATGCTGGCAGTGCGAAAACTTAAAAAAGGTAACAATTTGTGACCATTTGTGACCTGGGAAGGCAGATACCAATAGAAGCTACTAGACACTATTTACACCAATGGATGATCAATCATTCTAAGATATTGAGAAACAGGAAGGAGTCTAGGATTGAAAAGTTAATGTTTTATGGGTTTGCTTATAAATAAGGAATGGGATATGGCAGTGGTGGCGAACCTATGGCACGGGTGCCAGAGGCGGCACTCAGAGCCCTCTCTGTGGGTACGTGCGCCGTCGCCCCAGTCCTAGGCCTTCAGCTGGGTTTTATAAAACCTTTTCACTTTAGGCCTCTGCCGCCATGTGCAAAAAAAAAAAAGGTTCAATCAGTCAATTTCAACTTCTCACGGGAAAAAAAAGATCTTGCAAAGTTGGAATTGATTGATTGAACTTTTTAGTCCCACCCAGTCTGCCATTACCACTGCAGCCACGCCCACCCAATTGGCCACACCCAGCCAATGGGCCATATCCACCCGGCACTCGACGATGCATAAGTGGGTTTTGGGTTGCAGTTTGGGCATTCAGTCTCTAAAAGGTTCGCCATCACTGGGATATGGGATGGAGAGATATCTGTTTAACTTTATTTTTTTATACTTGTGATGAATTTTGGAAATCATTTATTTTTATATTTTTCTTTTTCTTTATTCTTTATTATTTCTTTGTTTTTTTCTTTTTTCCTGCATTTTTTATTTTTTTATTTTCTTCTCTTTCTCTAATTTAGCTTGTATTAGTTTTTACTATTGTAAATAAAATTGTTAATAACAATTTTTTTAGCATGGGAACTTGATTATGACTCCATCATCACCACCATTTGTGTGCGGTGGGATTGAGGAGCTCTTTGTTGTCCCAAAATTTCACTCCCTGATCTCTAAGATTTAGCCACAGACTTTCTCTGAACTTGTTTAGGTGGACGATGCTGTGCCTTCTCCCCTGATGGGAAAGCCTTGGCAGTTGGATTGAATGATGGAAGCTTTCTGGTAGTGAATGCTGATACTTTGGAAGATATGCTTTCTTTCCATCACAGAAAAGAAATGATCTCTGACATCAAATTTTCTCGAGGTCAAAGTGAACTTTTTTTATTATTTTAAGATTTTTAAAATGAAAATGTTGAGGGAGGGCAAGGGATATTTATAAACATTAATATACAACATATACTATATATGTTTGTATGTGAGGTTAAATTTGCTTTCTTAAAGATACGTCAATCTATGATAAGACATTATTTCATGATACAGAGAAACTAAGCAAGCTTAAACAGCCATCTCTTACTCCATTAGCATGAGGGCAATCCACTCCCATTCTATAGTCCCAAAGGATCCATAGATTACAGTACCAAAATTTGGTAGCAGTGTAATGTAGCAAACTTTCACTGTAGTGTAGCAAAACAGGTATGTTAAAACCCTGCATTCATTTTGTAATTAAAACTACTTACCTTGATCTGAACATTTAAAAAGTATAAAGTACGCCCCTTCCATCATCCATAGGCTTAAAAATATTGTTTTTTTAAAAAAATAAAATGAGCTCTCAAGTAAAAAAAAGAAAATAAAAAGACCTGTTTCCATTTCTTAAACTATTTTCAGGCAATTTATGGACCTCCAAATGTTGTTAACATCATCTTTTGTCGCCCCAGCTTTGCTAAGGCTGAAGGATGCTGGGAACTGTAATTCAGCACCATACACAAAGCCCACTTTCTATACACCAATAACATACTCATTCTTCAAATGAGGCTCTTTCTACAACATCACCTATTTCTGTCCCAACATTTCTATGATAACATCACCACATATAGAAAAAGAATTAACTCCTTCTTTCTGCACCAGCCCCTATCCATAAAGACCCTCCACCTGAGATCCGGCAGGCCCTCGCTCTTTTAAATTTCCAGAAGGCCTTAGAAAGCTGGCTTTCTCCCAGGCTTTGGGATAGGGTGGGCTACAGCCCAGTATCAGGAAGGGTTGTTTTGGGGCAGCAGAAGTAGTTTCTTTTGGATGTTGGTTTTTATTGCTTTTTAGGTTCTCATTAGCACTGCTGTGAGCAGCCCAGAGTTATGGCACATGAGATGAATGTGTATATCAGTCTCATAAGTAAATAAATATTGGCAGACCTGAGGGAAACTGAGAGTTATAATAAAACTTGAAGAGTAAAAAAATTCTCATTGGTTCCTTTACTACAAGCTATACTCCATTACTTAGGCTTCTTTAACAAATTTTCACTCAATGTATTTTTGTCTTTTATAATGACAGTTTCTATCTCCCACTGTCATATTCCCTTCTAATATAAGCAGACATACAATGTTATAAGGAAGGCATAATAGCAGCAATAAATCTTATAACTTGGTCTCTAGAGCAAGAGATGTGACTGTGGTACTAAACTGATCTATTGGAGTCTCTCCATCTGCTTGCTGCTTTTTCCATAATATCTGATCTCAATTCCATAGAGATGTTTTGATGTATTCCTTGCAAATGCCTGGATTTGCTTGAATATATTTTTCAGATTCAGGAAAATACCTGGCGGTGGCTTCCCACGATAACTTTGTAGATATTTACAATGTACTTACCAGCAAAAGAGTTGGAATCTGCAAAGGAGCATCTAGCTATATCACACACATAGATTGGGATTCAAGAGGTAAAACACAGCAAAACAAAACATTTTATTTATTATAGGTCTCTTTGTGATTGATGAGCTCTTATAAGACTTCGAAACATTGTAGAAGATTGTGTATTTTCCTTGACTTGTGATGAGAAATAGAAAAGAGTAGTTCTATGACAGTTTTAAAATCTAAAACTGTAAAAATGCTCATCTATATTTCAGCTTATAGTAATCAGACTGGAGTTCTGTGGATTGTTTATTCTAAACAAAAGGCTATAATTAATAAAAAATGGATGAGTATGTCAAGGTTCTGACCAAGGTTCTGACCGATCCCAATGAAGTAAGCACAGCTGAGACATTCCAATTTCTAATGCAAAACTTTATTCAGCACATCATTTCGGCACAGATGAATAGAAAACCAGCTCCGGCTAATTGGCGTTAAAATTAGTATATTAAAAGTATTAAGTCTCCCTCCCCCCCCCAACAGTGTAGGTCACATTATCCAATTATCTGTCAGACAATTATTATGAGAGAGAGTTTCTTCAGGCCTCAGTAAACAGCTCTTGCATGACTTTGGTTCTCATGGCTTGGCAGTTTGATGTCTGAAGCCTGCATTCCATTCTTCCCCCCTCTCCCCCAATGTCTGTAGGCAAGCTAAGAAGCAGTGATAGATGAAAGCAACATAAGCATTCTTCGGCAGCTTGACAGACTATTTATTAAAATAATACAAGATAAAGAATGTACTCCTTATTTCCCCAAACTATGAAATAGGCTTGGCTTTGCCAGTTAATTAGTCAACTCTTGAATACCTTGTGTTCATCAGGCTTATAACTTGTCTCTTTTAAAAAACAACTGATTTTCCAACTATATGGTATATGAGCAATTATTTTATCACTATTAATAAGGAAAAACTTTAAAATGCAAAACTGAAAATATGGAGTGCAGATTCTTTAGGGCTCAATAGGACAGCGATTATCAGAGTTGTTTGTTGAAATGGATGGTTATAGAAATCAAATAAATAAATAGGTAGATAGCTAGGCAGGCATGCATGCATGCATTATAAGCATGTGTCTTCTGCTATAAATTTGCAGTACTCCTTCTCCCTCCAGTTTTTGTTTAAAATATAGAATGAAGCAAGGAGCATTGTCCATTGTTCTAAAAATGTTACTTTTAGTGTTACCATTGTCCCCTCTTGCTGACAGTCTTTATCTTCATAAGCCTTCAGCAGATAGCTTGTAGCCAAAAGTAAGTAAAAGTTCACCTTCTGTGTCAGAAAAATCTGTTGAGTCTAATTTCTGTAAACTCCTTCATGTTCAAGGGAAGCTACTACAAGTCAATTCTGGTGCCAAAGAACAATTCTTCTTTGAAGCTCCAAGAGGAAAGAGGCATATAATAAGATCCACAGAGGTAGGGAAAAATGAAAAGAATTTCTGTATTTTACATGTTATTTCACTACTGTCTGTTACAAAAATGTGCAGTTTGTTTTCTGCTTGGTATACTTTCTAAAGTGTGATAAAGGCTCTGTTTCATTCAATAACCCAACATATTTACATAAATACTGTATAGGTTTTTGTAGAGATGGGCTAAAGAACTCTTCCTCTTTTTTTTTACCATAATGCATTCATTTTATATCAACATGACTTTCTTCCTGCTAAGCATAATTGCATTAATCTGTAATTATCATTCAAGGCAGCGGCAGTATTTTAGTGTGGTAAGTGCATTTGAATATTGAAAGCATGCTGTAGGAATTCTCACTAAATGGCTACCATAGATAAGGGTCAATTTACAAAAATAACTAGACAAGTTTTAACTCAGGTGATAAAAAGCACCCTGCAAGTACCAAGGGATATATTTTTTTTCCTCTTATCTAATTTGTGGGGAAAAATCAATATTTCCTTATCACATGGAGACAAGCATTTGATGTACTATCAAGATATGTGGGCAATCATATTATGAAGTAGGGAATCTAAAAATCATATTGGACCATTCTGCTGTTAACTGGAGACCAGTTGTTTATGCAGTTTACAAGATATTGAAAAAAATAGTTCCATAAAATGTGCTTACAGTTTATAATGTTGGATTTTTAAAAAATGTTTGATTCCAGATTGAAATGATTGAATGGGATACCTGGACATGTGTTCTTGGTCCTACTTGTGAAGGAATTTGGCCAATGCATAGTGATGTCACTGTTATCAACGCAGCTTCCCTTACTAAAGATAACGCTCTTTTAGCTACAGGGGATGACTTTGGGTTTGTAAAATTCTTCAGATATCCAGTAAAGGTAATTGAAATATTTTTCAAACGTGACAATGAAAAAATTATGTATACCGAGGAAAAATAGAAAATAGGAATTTTATACATTTGGGATTGCTCAATTAAGCTTGATGGCTTTTATCTAAAGTATCTGTAAGGAAGAGCTAACCAGTGTACATGTACTCCGAGATAAAAATTTTAAAAAGGCAGTTTAATGGACAGAAGCATTCTGGTAATATGTTTTTAGTAAGAGTTGAGAATCTGGGTGAAGGGTTTATTTCTTCATTTGATAGTCAAAAATGTGTGAGAGAATCTCCTTGAGTATCAAAAAAATCAGTTTGGGCTATATTTATTTATTTGGCTTGATGCTGCCCAACTCCAACTGATATGGATGGCTGAAACTAAAAAGAAGGCAAATAACTGATTTGAATTTTACAGGAATTCCTACAGCATTATATGTAGTAATCAGTTTACAACCATTTGCTTAATGATAGTTCAAATTACTGAGAGTTTTAGAAAGGGTGCTTAATAGCCCGTAAAGCATGTCTGACGGTCACAAAATTTCACACCACCACCATCCTGTGGACATGTGATTATAATCTGGAGGCTTGGCAACCTGCTCACACAAGCACATTATTATCATGTGATCACACACTTGCAATATTCTCTGTCACCTTTCCCAGAAAGAAAGTCAATAGGGAAGCCAGCAGGGTTGGCTGCAAGTTGGGGCTGCCTGCTGAGAAGACTCTTCATGAAGGATTTCAGCTTCATACCTGCTTGGATTTCGGCAGCCTCTTAAATTTCTTAGAAACAGAACACATGGGTCCATATCAGGAAAAAGAGATCGCTGACCATATGATTTGCCTGTGTTACAGGGTCAGCATGCCAAGTTTAAGAAGTATGTGGGTCATAGTTCCCATGTCACCAATGTCCGGTGGTTACATAATGATTCTGTGCTATTGACAGTGGGTGGTGCTGACACTGCCCTGATGATCTGGACTCGAGAATTTGTTGGAACCCAGGAAAGCAAGCTAGTTGACAGTGAGGAATCAGATACTGATGCAGAAGAAGATGGAGGTAAAGACCCCTTGCTTTTGTCTATAAAAATAATTCTATACAGGAGGTCTGCTGAATAACTACAGCATTTTTGTACCTTGGGCAAAATTCCATTAATCTATTAGAACTGATTCATACATTTCTGTATACAAATATATATATATATATGAGTAATATAACATTACACTCATCTACAAACATTTAACAGTAACAGTAACTGATGTAGTAGATATATACTGTATAGTCTTATTTACAAATGGCTGCTACAGTGTGCATGGCAGTCTAAAAACATCATTTTAATTGAAAGTGGATTAGCATTCCAGCATGCTTTTCTACTATGTCAGGGAAAGCTGTGTGCAGCCTGAAGATATTCCTGCAAATAAATGTTATGTGACAGGCCAATGTTTCAAACATGCCAGCTTCATGTTGAATTTTATTTATTAAATACATGTTTTTGAATGAGTGAGATTGTGAGAGCTGGCAAGTACAAAGAAACATAACTGAAGTTCTAGTGATATCAGGAGATGAAATATTGCCTATCTCAGCACCACAGCGTTGGCATTGGAGAATACAGAAGAAGATCTTATTACAAGAAGCATATCATTTTCCTCCAAATTTCTCCATATTTGGGAATATCCCAGGTTATTTCAAAACATTTAAATAATTTTTCAATTGCCTCACATAAGTAATGAGTTTCATTACTTCACTGTAATTTTCCACTTTCTTTAAATACATTTACATATTACTTGTTGCTGGAAAAGGAAAAGAATCTTATCTTAAAAGCAAATAAGATCATGGAAACAAATTAATTGCAAATTAAGGTTTTTTTTTAAGAAATCACTTTTTCTGCAAATGTAATATTTTAAAGCTGTCAAAACACTGGCTCAGGATACCATAATCTGTATTTAAGTAATTCATATATAATTTCCACATTGAAAAATTGGAAGTTCTTAAACAAGTATTATTATTATTCTGCAGTGCCTGGAGGCTGTTAGGGGCTGGATGGGGAGCAATGGGTTGAAACTGAACCCCGGCAAGACCAAGAGGCTCTGGGTTTGGGGTTTTTTGGCCTATGAAGAATTGCCACCTTTGGTCTTGGATGGGGTGGCATTGCCCCAAACAGACTCTGTGCGTAATCTGGGGGTACTCCTGAACTCACAACTCCTGCTCAAAGAGCAGGTGGCAGTCATGGCCAGGAGGGCCTTTGCACAACTGCAGATTGTGCACCAGTTACACCCTTTCCTGGACCAACAATCCCTACTCAAAGTCACTCATGCCCTAGTCACCCCTCATCTTGACTATTGCAACGTGCTAAACATAGGGCTGACCCTGAAGAGCATCTGGAAGCTCCAGTTGGTGCAAAATGCAGCAATCCACATGTTTTTGTGCATATCTCGGTGTGCACGTGTGTCACCTCTCCTGCGGGAACTGCATTGGTTGCCGATTTGCTTCCAGGTGCAATTCAAGGTGCTGGTTGTCATGTTTAAAGCCCTTTGTGGCTTTATTTGAGGGACTGTCTCTTGTCGGTCACATCTACCTGACCCACTAGAGTGGGGAAGCAAGGAATGTTGCAGGTCCTGTCCCCTAAGAAGATACATCTGGCGGGACCCAGAAGAAGGGCCTTCTCCGTGGTGGCTCCCTCTCTCTGGAACATCATTCCCCCAGAGATTAGACTGGCCCCCACTCTAACTCTCTTTCAGAAGGTGCTGAAGACCTGGTTCTGCCAGCAGGCCTGGGGAACCCAGAGCAGGATGGAGCCAATTAAATGGCTAGTATGAATGTGTGTTGTCGCTGGGGAGTGTGTGTTATTATTTTATTATTTATTATTATTATAATTTTTATTTCTTTTATATGGTGTTTTTATATCCATGTAAGCTGCCTTGAGTCGTCATGTGCTAGTAGGCGGCAATATAAATTGTCTAAATAAAATAAATAAATGATTTATTTCACACTTATCAAAGGTTATGACAGTGATGTTGCACGAGAAAAAGCAATTGATTACACTACAAAGATCTATGCAGTGAGCATCCGAGAGATGGAAGGCACAAAGCCACACCAACAATTAAAGGAAGTTTCAGTAGAAGAAAGGTATGTTATGGGGAATGCCTCCTTGGGGGCAACGAGTCAAGAAGTGCATTTGGGAAAAAGATACACACTTCAGGAAACACCTTTAAATCGGTGTTGAGCAAATGCCTATACTAGCCCCTATAATCTTGGCAAGATTTCAGAAGTAGTTTGCCATTGCCTGCTTCCTAGAACTGAGAACATGTAAGTGACCCAAGATCACCCAGCTGGTTAATATGGCTGAGGCAAGTCTAGAATTCACAGTTTCTAGCTTGGTGCCTTAACCACTACTATTCCATTTAATAGTCTTCAGAAAACCTGTACTAATGCTTCCACAATACTCTGAATCAGAGTTCATTTCCTCTTCCCAAGTATTTCAAGATAGTATGTTCAGAGTGCTAAACCTCCAGTTTTCAAAAAAATCTGTATGCATATACTTTATATTTTATAATGAATTGTTGACTCTGAAATACGTGGCTGATCTGTTTGCTTGAAGTCAGTACAATAGTCAGTTGTCTTTTGGGATAATTTACCTAACTTTAAATCTATAGTGTTACTTTACGTCGATATTGTTAGGCAATATTATTAATATATTTAGGTGAAAGAAAATAGCTTCTGGTGACAACCTTAAGAGTACTAATATAACAAATGCTAAAAAAAAATTTTAAAAAAACATTTGCTCTGTAAATGATTGGCATTTCTAATGTTACGTTTACACTCTTGTTTTTAACCTTTTACGTTATATTGTAGATCTTTTCCTCAGCTCATGAGGGTTACAGCTAACACTTTGTAGGATTGTGAGAATTTGTTCTGAAGTATTCTTTTAACAATTCAAGGGCCCCAAAATTCTAGCATTGGTTCTGTAGCAACCCGTTTGTTTGTGCTTTCTACTCCACCTGGAATTCTCTTTGTTTTAGCAGGACAGGGACAAGGAAGGCAGAGGTAAAAACAGACATGTCTTTAAATTTAAACCGGTCACTCTTCAAAAAAAGCAAATCTTGGTTATCCTTAAAAATATATGTTTCAAGGATAACAAAGATTGTTTCAAACCATGTTTGAAATGAATATTATAAATGTTAACATTTCATCAAAAATCAGTGAGAAGTAAGATGCACAATGCTTTGAGAAATTAGTGAAATTAGAGAGATGTAATTTGATTGTGAAATGGCTATCCTTTCAACTGTATGGGAAGATTGCATCTGTGCCTGATCATCTGCAAAACAAAACATTGCAAAAGGATACCTCACAAATTTAGCTTGAATTATTAGTTAATGTGTTTCGTATAGTTCTGATTGAAATGATAGAAAAGGCAATAATGAGTAAAGTTTGGGAAGTACATCATTGCATTAGCCAGGCATAATACAAAAACCAGGTTTTTTTCAATTAATCACAAGAAATGTATAATGTGTGATTAATTTGTGGAAAAAGTTTATTTTATGTTTATTTTTTGCTTTAGAGCAAATATATGATAAAGGAAATACTGTATGCTGGACTATGGAACATTTTACGTGTATATGGAGCTCATTGTTGCTGAATGAAATAAGTACATGATTGAAATAAAGGCACTGTGAGACTAATTGTTTCACCGATGGTTGAACATTAAATAGGAGCTAAGACAAAGATACACAGGCAGTCCTTGTTTAGCAACTACCTTGTTTAGAGATTCCTCACAGTTACAATACTGAAAAAATTACTTTACAACCAATCCTTGCATTTACAAACTTCATAGGTCTTTAAAGCAAATGAAAACTGAAGTAGGATCGTAAGCAGAGTTACAGTTTCATTTAGCAATCGCTTTACTTAATAACTAAGTTGCCAGTCTTAATTATGGTCGCTAAATGAGGACTACCTATATGATGTCCCCTTATTTAATTTATTCATAGATAAATGTACAAGGAATACTTGTGATAATGTTACACATATATTGTTTGGAATTATTAAAATGCATGTCCTTTGTTATGCATACAATGCCATTTATTGGTTGAGATCCTGATTCATTTGCAGCGAATGTCAGATTGTATTATGCAATGAGTACATATCTGGACGTTATTGCATCAAACATCAAGGTAGTTGTGCTTGACAATGAAAATGCAATGAACAATTGCAAATCATGTATAAATGGTGAAAAAACAGAGCAAGTAGGTGACTTTATATACTTTGGTGGATAGTTTCTTAAAGATGGGAAATGGATGGAGAAAATTTAAGATATGGAGGATGTGGTCTGTTACAAAGAATGGATGTTTGTTGAAAAATCTGAAAATGGTTATGTATGGGAAAGTGCCCACTTTGTTAAATGAAAATTTAGTGAAAATTGCATATCAGGAGAAACGTAAAAACACTAGGAATGGATAGTTTAAGAAGAAGGGATTGACTTATTTTCCAAAACACCAGAGGGCAGGGCAAGAAGTAATGGGTGGAAGCTTGTTAAAGAGAGATTCAACCTAGCAAGAGAAACTTTTGACAGTGAGAACAATTAATGAATGGAATAGTTTGCCTCCCAGAGTTGTAAGTGCTCCATCACTGAAGGTTTTCAATAATGGACTCACAACAATTTGATCAAAATGGTATAAGGTCTCTTGCCTTGAGCAAGGGACTGATCTCTATGTTTTTAATTTTTTTTGCTTACCATTGCCTACTTTTTATGGCATTTGCATAATGTGGCTAAAGAAGATCATACAATAGATAAGTTTTCCTTCTGATAAATGTTTAGTGATTGGCCATACTCACATAGTAAACAGTTACCAAGAATGCTCATTTCATGCTCTCATAACTCCAAATCTGCATTCCAGCCTAAAATAATGGCGACCTGGTGCTACAAATGCAGTAAACAAAGTACAGCAATTTATTCTTCAGTTTCTTTTGATTTTTTGTTACGTGATAAACATCATTTCACAATAATTGTCTGCCAAGGCAAACTAGGCAAGACAAAAGTAACTAAAAGCAAAAAAAGTAACTCATTTTACTTCTGGCGTATGCAAACTGAGACTATTTCATGTATGCTCGCTCAAAAAACAATGGTTAAAGTAAACAACTGGTAAATATTTAATTGAATTGAATTTATTCAATTTGATATGGTTGCTATTGGAAGAATTTCTTCACTATTGTTTGTTTTTGCTCAGGTCAAAACAACAAAAGTCTTTATCCAGAGTTCAAAATTTAATTAGCATCCAAGGCTAAAGTGTTAAATGTGGCCAGCCCCTTGCAAGGGTGCAAAGTCATTTTATAGTCAGATGTAAACAGCTAATCTGTGGGTATTTAGTTCCAAAATTTTCAAACTGTAGTTGTCTGTATTCTGGATACTTTATAGAACTTTGTCTTCTCCAGGATTGTTTATGCAAAATAGTAATTCATTCCAGTATCAAGTAAAAATATATTTTTATGGATTGAGTTTTTATTGAAAGTGTATTTTAATTGCTTAATTCTGAATTTTGATGTAATGTTTTGTGTCTCTAAGTTGCGGGAGATGTCTGCACAAACATGCACCATCTACACTTGGCAAGGAACAACACATTTCTGAGACTTTATTACAGTACATGCTGTACTGCTGATTTAAACCTATTTTCATGATGTGTTGTTGTGTGCCCCAGCTGAGATTCCAGATTGATTCCACACAACACCACTGTTGCTTATGGCATAAATGTATTTCAACTTTACCTCCTCTAGAAGTAAAATCCAATTATGAACTGGAAAGATTGAAGTAAAGAAGGAAATATAATTATGCCAAAGGATCTGAAAGCTAGCTGAATTGTGAAAATATTTTTTCAAAAGGTACATCAAGCAAGTGATGTATCTTAAGATGATTGTAACTGGGGCAAAAGTTCAATAAGCATAACGGTTCAACAGAAATTTGAATTCAAAATTTTCTCATTCAGATATAGCACTGTGACTAGTACTCCAGCTTTCTCCAGTCTGATAAGCCACAGTGTAGTGGGATGGTTTCTGATTTCTTTGTTACTATGTATCCAAATATGTTTCATACTTTTTTCTGTTAAGGATGTCCTCCTCCAATAACAATTCCTTACATCCCTTATCTCATATGACACATCTATTGTCAGACTGCGTCTAGGCATAGATTGTAAGCTGTTAAGTAATGTACACTTATTTAAGATAATTAACAGCTGTTTTTCTCTCCTTTCCCCATCCTTGTTGTTTTTCTTCTCTCCCTCTTTTTTTGGCCGGTATCTCCACTCTCTACATTTTCTGTTTCTCCTTCCTTTTTTTCTTGTTCTTATTGGTTCTCTGCCCCTTGCTTTTCCATGTAATTTAGGAACAGGGCACTTATCAGAGGAGCCACAGGAACAATCTTGTGGTGTGGGAATCCTAAGAAAAGTGCTCCCACACTGTGGGGTAATTTGATCAGTGGTGGGACTATCTCAGAGAATTCAGGACAATTGTAAGCCATATAATCTTATGTTTGGCAAATTTGAATGAATTGGGTCTTGGATGAGAAGGAGTGTTTTGCACTGGACTTCAATTCCTTTAACCCAAGCACGCTAGAATGGTGATAGTGCTTCTGGTGTCTATAGCTGTTTCATATTATTAAAATGTGAACATTGCAGATGCCTGCATTTTGTCTTTTACTAACACTTGAATTATATGCTATGCCTGCAGCATCTGTTTGTTTGATCTGCATGACTGAATGGATCAGTAGTTTGTATCACAGTTAATATAATAAGGACCTTTAAACAGAATGTTAAATATATCAGCAAAATACAAGTCTTTTTCTTCCTTCTCCCTAAAAGCATGACTGCAGTGAATTTTTATTTTTTGGCAAGTGTGCCATAAATCTGTACCTCTCAGAGTATATGTAACCCTACTCAATGCTATGGCATGGTTTTGCCTCTAACCAATTGTGCTGGGAAGCCAGGCATTTTGAGAAACACCCAAGTGCATTATTGCCAACTCCTACTGTAAGTCTTCCTGTTTCATTTCAGGAGCGGTCCAGATTGTCTATATTTGGTTCATTTGTAAAATGCATAATAATTACATTATCATCAGAGACTATACAATGTCTTATGTTATTATAGCTCTGTTATGTTGCCTGAAGATAAAAGGGCTATCCCGCTTTTTGATATCTTCTCTGCTGTTTCTGATCCTAACCCCTAATTTATTGGATGATCTCTCAAAGTGGTTCCTGCTTTATAACTTTGTCTCACAGCTTGAACACTGAAGATGGACTGAACTGTGCAGAGTTGTTTCATTTGCATATGAATTCTACATGCAGAAAATGCTTTCATGGGAGATCTTATTTTTTTTCCATGTTTCCAGACTAATCTACTTTGTAGATATTCACAAGTTGTCTACTCTTTTTGAAATGAATTTGCACTGGAGAAAGAATTCCACTCCAAAACAAATATTTGACCAGCTATTTTCCTCTGTGAATATCCTGATTGATAGTGCAGCAATATGGGTCTGCTCACTTGATGCTTTCTAGAAAGGAATGTTAATCTACTGTAGGTACAAACTTTGGTAATAGCCTTTTCCTGCCATGACCCTCAAAAGATAACAATTCATGTTATATTAATTTTCCTGTTCTATTGCTAGGAAGAGTAAGATGCATCAAGCTGCAGGTCAAAGAACGTCTGTCTTTTGTCTGTTTATTTTCATTTTAATATGAAGTTCTCATTTTTTCAGTAATCCTTTCAGTAATTACCTGGTGCAGAACAGGGATGCATTGGATATACACTCCTTTTGACATATGGAATAAACACCAGGCACATTAGGGTCTTTTAGTCTCACCATTCACTGTATAGATATTGAGAGCACTGAGGATATTTCTCACATCGTAACAGGAAGGAAGACAAAATATCTGACGAAGGACAGCTGATTGTTGCTGGGTGTTTTCGATGAATGTAGAAAGAAAAAGAAATGGGTGGCAAACAAATCAAATAGAGAGACAGACGGACAGACAGACAAAAGGACAAACAAGTTAAGGGAAAGATTATAAAAACAATTATTGAAAAGAAGGGACAGTCATTAGTCAACCTGTGACTCATTGGCTCAAACTTCCCTTCCCGGCAGGTTAGAGGTTGCTGCTGGGTGGGGGAGGGAGCAAGGGATTATGCAAGTGGCTGGAAAATGGTCACAGGATGTTAAAAATGAGGCAGTGCTGAAGCAGCAGCAGCCCACCAATGCTGAAGCAGGTACAACTTACCCAAATTTTAATTCCCTCAGGAGCAATGGATCCTGGCATTCTATAAGTTAGCATATTTGAGGTACCTGTGTTAACAAAGTTTTGCTTTGATCCTAAAGATTGTTTCTGTTGTACCAGAGAAAAAAATGATTAACCCCTTGCCAGAAAAAAGGGCTGGGAGTAAGAGGTAGCAAGACAAGGATGGAGATGAGAGTTGGATTGTTTAAGGTTTGTTAAATCACTTCAGAGTCATGAGCAGGATCTCAGAAATGTTGTATTGTGAGAATTTTCAACTCTACAGTTGAGGTTCATGGCACTGTCTTAAATTATATTAGCAACATAAAGAAGTAGGAGCTTACAGCCTAACATAAAAAATAGAAACAGTCAGAAATAAAAACTTATGTGAACGAAGGCAAATATACATATCCCAGGATAATGTTACAGGATTATCTATTGCTAGACATTCTGAAGAGAGAGAAGTTCCCTGAGGATGGGCTCCAGCATGAGTCCAAAAGCTTGGAAGACTAAATCTCTGGTCCTGGTGATGACTCAAATTGGACTCTGCACAAACCTATACTTTCAAGGATAACAAAATTGTCTTTTTTTTCATCTGACACATTGTCAGTGTTGTTGAAAAAGCAGTATCAGTGGTGGGTTTCATATATGTGAACAACCAGTTCTCTGTGTGGATGCTGCTTCTGGAAGTCCAGTTTGGGCCTGGGCAACAAAAAATTAGCTACTGGTTCTGCCGAACTGGTACAAACTGGCTGAATCTCACCACTGAGCAGTACCATTCCTCTGGGGAGGGATCTTGAGGTTCAAGACATATCTGAGGGCTCCCTACAGCTTTGTCACATGATTGGTGTAGACT
The DNA here is from genome assembly GCF_001527695.2 of Protobothrops mucrosquamatus. Lineage (NCBI taxonomy): Eukaryota > Metazoa > Chordata > Lepidosauria > Squamata > Viperidae > Protobothrops > Protobothrops mucrosquamatus. The sequence goes on along the minus strand of NW_015386332.1, from coordinate 1,516,117 downwards.
AAGGCAGGCTGCAAGAAATCATAAAGCAGCTATCTAAGGCTCAGTCCTAGAGAAAATAATTATTCTGCCTTCTATTGGAATACCAAAACCAGTGTTGAACAGTTTGTTTGATCAGGTTGTTTTTCAAATGCATTATAGTTTTACTGTAGCCAGAAAAGTATTACATTTATTTGCAGTTTTGTAACCTGGGTCTGTCTGAAGAGTCTGAAGAGTGTACAGTAAAATATTTAAGTTATAAACAAGCATTCTATTTTGCCATCTACAAAAGCAAGGCATATTCATATGTTGGGTAATAAATGTTATCCAACATCTATTTCTATATCAGTTCATAAGCCTCTTCTCCATTAAAAAGTTTCTTTTCTTTAAAGTCTTCCTAAAATATTTTAATGTTAGCATTCAAGAAAAATAATCACAGTCTACAGTAATTAGGATGATAGAACTTGGGGTTTGGTTCTTTTTTTTTATTTGAATGTTGTTTCATGTTTTGTCCTTGTCTAATAAAGTCAGTCCCCTAGGAGATTATAAGGAGATACGATCTTCCCATCTTGCATAATTTAAGTTGTCAGGGCCTCATGCCAGTCACAGGCTATAATGACATCAGTGACTAGAGTCTGTGACTTAGATGTAGGAGTATACACTCTCTACGGAAGAGTTCGAGTTCGAGTCAATGTCTAAAAGGGTGGAGGAGAGAGAAGACCTACATTTTGTTAAACCTTGTAAACCCCCTTCACTAACGTGAGATACGACGTGACCAGTCTGGTGTGAACGTTATAACAAACTTATAATATAGAAACACAATTAGACAACATTTTTGGCTGGCAATAGTTTTGGAATTTTGGGAGCACGTGATAAGCACATTTCCAGAGTAACTGCCATAGGAGACCTGCATGTTCACAAAATGGCTGCCATATTGGACATAATCAGTGAATATTGATTTACTAAATAGAAGCTAGTTCCCAGTGTGCAGTCAATCATTCCTGTAAATGTGTTTCTGCAAATAAAAATGCAATGATTCCTACAAGACATTCCTGCAAATAAATATGACACTACAGATTGTTGTTTTGGTATGTAGCTTGCCAATTTTCTCTTAACTTATTATTTTTAATTAGAAGAGTCAACAAGTAGAACAGAGATACCCAAGGCTGTATCTGGTGAATATACCTTCCTCTCCAGGCATCCCAATGTGAAATCTGTACATCTCTTGAAATATGTTTGGTGAATTTATGAAGTCATGGTACATAACCTATCCCCACAAACAACAATCTTCTTCAGTTCTGGTGGCAGTTTGAATTAATCTGCTTTTCTGCTTATTTATGTTGAATTTGAAGCATAATGATACATGGATGAAGTAAGCATTTTTTTAAAAAATAAACTATACCTAATATCAGCATACATTAATTTCACTATATCTTTTAATTTTCTGTTAAATTGAATGATGGCTACCAGGATAGATTATTTGAAACAGGATTAATCACGTTCATGGAGGAAGAGATAAATACACTAGTTATAATGATTAGGAAGTATATTTCCTCCAATGCCAGATTCAGTAGCAAGCATCCTTCTGAATTTTAGTTGCTAGGAAACAACCAGGAACTCATTGTTAAATATATGTCCTTCTTTGTGGAAATTCCGAAGAAATGTGGCTTGCTATTTTAAGAAAAAAAAATGCAGAAATAGGTAGGCTTGTAATATGGTCCACGTTTCTCCTATGATGTTTATTCACAAATTATTATCTCTAGAATATAGAGAATGAAGTAGCTTGCAGAAGATTCTTTATCATTTTGAGTGGTATTTTTGTACACAGTATTTTAAGGCAATTAATGGAATAAGCTTATCTTATAATTTGTATCACTGCAGTGTTCATCCTGAAGAGAACTCTCACCTTTACAGCTCAGTAAAGTTGTAGTGATCCTGGCTCAGCTGGAGCAGTGTCTATGCTAAGGGTTTTTTCACCATTCTGCTTCTATATGCTAGGAACAGGAATAAGCTGAACATAACAAATCATCATCACACAAGTAGCCATTGTTAGCAGTAGATATTCCTGGTATTTGTGCTTAATGCTTGGGCTGCAAAGAATTACATAGATGATGTCAAGTGATGTCGTTTAATGGCAAGCTTTGATACGATAGGAACTTTTATATGAAGAGTGCATGTTCTTGTGTATTCAGATCTATGGCCTGAAATATTACAATTAAATTTTCATTTTGATCTCATGATCATTGGCTAGTGATTGTCTCATCTCATGACCTTGTAGGACTTCTAAAGGGTCATTCAGGAGGATAAGAGTCAAGTAAAAATCAGAATACAGTTCAGGTGGAGAGCAACAAACGAAAGTCAGGAGGCCCAAAGTCAGCTATATAGATAAATCAGACTCAAGATAGATCCCATAGCAACAGGGGTTCAAGGTCAGGAATATAATCTGATTCCAAAAGACAGTGAAAGGGAGAGGGGAGTGTAAAGAATAAAGTCTGAAGCAATTGTTCTATGGACAGTCAGTCTTTTGTTGAATCAAGGGAACAGCTAGTTACCCTAGAATGGCTTGGTTCTTCTAGTTGATGACTTAACTACACTAAGTGGTGCTACAGTATAAAGATTATGCCAATAATGTCCTTTCCTTTTAAAAAGTGCTTAAGCAAAGCATTGTATCCTATTTGTAATATTTTTATGCTTGCATTTTTCTTTGAATGACATTAATGTTACATTCAAACATGTTTACGCATTACTGAAAGAAAACATTAATAATGCTATTATGTTTTAACTTGCTTTCCTTTGGAGGCAGGGAATTGTCAAGTAAGTATAAATCATATTTGCAGTGAGAAAAAAGACTAATTCTGCTATAATATTAATTATTAAATTATTTTCTGATGTTCTTTGGAAAGGAGAAGCGGCTGATCCAGCCATGTGGTGCCATCTCAGGAGTAGGCGCCATTTTGGAAGATGGCACCCACCCTGGAACGGCACAAAACAGCCTCTGTATAGGAAGCATGCATGGAGGATCATCCACTTCTCTTTCCCAAAGGCGATCTCGAAAATAAAAGTGGACTGAAGTGACCCAGGGGCGGGAAGCAGAGCACAAGGTGGAGAAAGCTCTAGGAGGCCCTGGGCAGGTCATGTGTGAGCTGGAGAGGTGCTGCAGTGAGGGCCCAGGGCTGAGCAGGCCTCCCAGGGACCTCCCCAACCCCTTGCTTAACTTAACAATCATAACAAAGAGAGCACAGATTGTGGTCGTTAAGTGAGGCAATCACATGGGCACTTCACTTAAAGACTACCATGACTTACCATCATAATTCTGGGCTCAATTGTAATTGTAGGTCAAGGACTACTTGTAAAGGGGACAGTAATTTTGAAAGATTAAATTTTGCTGAAAGTGATTTTGAAAATATTGGAATTAAACAGACAAATGGACCTGACGTTTTACATGAGTAAGGGAATATTATTTGTTTAGCATTTAAAAGCATAGACAATTGGTGGGTTTTACAAAATGAAGATAAAAGTACAGGTAGTCCTCGACTTACAACAGTTCATTTACTGACCATTCAAAGTTACAACAACATTGAAAAAAGGGACTTATGAACATTTTTTACACTTATGACCATTGCAGCATCCCCCATGGTCCTGTGATTTACATTCGGGCGCTTGGCAACTGACTCACATTTATGACGGTTGCAGTGTCCTAGAATCATGTGATCCCCTTTTGTGACCTTCTGACAAGCAAAGTCAATGGGGAAGCCAGATTCACTTAACAACTGTGTTACTAACTTAACAACTGCAGTGATTCACTTAACATCTGTAGCAAGAAAAGTCGTAAAATGAGGCAAAACTCACTTAACAAATTTCTCACTTAGCAACATAAATTCTGTGCTCAAGTGTGGTCGTAAGTCAAGGATTACCTGTAATATGAGCCAGATTGTGACAGTAACTGTAACTATGGAGTCTGATTACTGCATTCCCCCATGGTTAGCTGTGAAAATGAAGTTTACAGTATTTTTAAACACAAATGTAATTTTTCATAATTTCATAGACACTTGTGTAAATGTGCAGTGAAAATAGCCTTCTAAACAAACCAATATTTATATATTTCTTGTAAATCACTTTCCTTTCCCATACTTGAGATGAGAAGTGGGTAGGATAACATTTGCATGAAGACAAGAATTATAAAGCCACTGGAACATACGAAATTTAACTGCACACAGAAAATAAGCATATGTGGGAAAATGATAAAAGATGGGAAATAAAAAAGAATAAAGACAGAAAAATATATCAGAACCATAGCTTAGAGTTCTCATTTTGTACTATGTTAGTGAACCTGGTGTCAAATGGAGGAAGAAAATTACTGTTGAAGACAAAGATTCTGGATAACCTCCTTGTGATGAAAGACATAGTCTGACCCATCTGAATGGCACTGGATTGGGGAAGGCACTACAACATGACAGTTAAAAATTGACTTTCTTGATGCTATTAACATGTTACAGCAGTGTCCTATACACATTTATTCAGAAATAAGTCTGAGTAACTTGTATAAGACTTCAATCACTTTCACACAGGACAATTTTCTGGTCAAAGGAAAAATAATCCTGAGAATTTTCTTTTGTAAGTCCAAAGTGCTTGTAATAATTTTTTATTCATTTGGAATTAAAATGAAACCATAATATAAACATAGCCTTCAGGAACAATGAGGCTTATTGAATAAGCGCTCTTGCTCAAATGTATGGCATTTTATGAGGAATTGGTGGTTTTAGGACTAAGCATAAGTCACCATTTCCTTTGTTTTATCAAACTGATTTCTTAAAATAATGTAAGGCACTGGACAGTAGAGATCATATAACGGGAGAGGTGCTTCCTTCGACTATTCACTTAAAAAAAAAACACCTTCACCTGAAACAATACACTGGAAAAATATTCCTGTTTTGTTCCGTTGCATTGAATTTAAATTCCTTAAAGATCATTTCATCCATTCCTTATTTAACATCCAGCCATAAAGTCTTAAGCATTCTCCCGAATGTCTCAAAAACAGTTGTGGCAAATGTATGTTTGAAAATGCTTGTTTCATATATTCTCCATGAGTTATGACTTGCTTCATTATCTTACCTAGTGCCTGTGTACGTTTCCCTCTATCTAATATGTGAAATTATTTTAGAAGAGAAAGCGAATTTTGATATATTTTAAATCATTTCTATAAACTGTATTATTTATGCAATATACTAGAAGTATATGGGAAGCATTGATGAAGCTTCCTTTCTTCTCCTTCTCCTTTTTTTTCTTTTTCTTTTTCCTTCTCCCTGCCCTAATGGATCCTTAGTGCAGACTTTGCCCCCAAGATGTCAGGGTATGACCTTTCTGAGTTTATGGATTGGTGCATTCTTTTAATTTTTGTTTTACCTTTTGCTGGCATGCTTCAATAGCATGGCTGTGTATTACAAGGAATGAACAGTCAGTTCAAAAGCAGCTTGTGCATGAATTACTCTAATGGTCTCATTCTGTTTTTCTGAACTATACTAAGTTTCTTACTTGGCTTTATTTGCTGCTTACAAGGGGATCAAGGTAATTCTTTCAGTGTTGAAGTATTTTGCTAATGCTTGAAGTGAATATGTTTATCTTGCCTGAGTTGTAATTGTTTGGTTTGCTATTATTTTTGGTATACTATTGCTGCACTTTTAATAATTAACCAACATAAAAATATTACCTGTCCTATTTACAATTGAGGTTTATAATAGTTTTGGATTTTCAAAACTAACTTCTCTATTCAAGTTTATTATTTAAAAAATGTTGTTATCTCTAGGGACTGTAGTCATAAACTATTACTTTTACCTAGCCATGCATATGAAGGCTGCCAGACCTCAGATGCAAAAATCTGGACAACTCAAAATGTCAGCAAAGGGATAAAGGAGAATTCATAACTTGCCTGGCTTGTTGCAGTTTTGATATGGGTTATACTATTTGCAATAAACTATTTAACTAATATACAGGTAGTTCTCAACTTACAATCATTCGTTCACTGACCGTTCGAAGTAACAACGTCACTGAAAAAAGTGACTTATGACTGATTTGCACACTAACATCCGTTGCAGCATCTCCATGATCACATGATCAAAATGTGAGCACTTGGCAACTGGCAGGTGTTTATGACAGTTGCGCTGTCCCAAGGTCATCTGATCACCATTTGTAACCTTCCCTACCAGCTTCTGACAAGCAAAGTCAATAGGGGAAGACAGATTTGCTTAATGACTACATGATTCACTTAAAACTATAATGTTTTGCTTAACTTTCAAAAAGGGTCATAAAATGGGGCAAAACTCAACCAGCTCCCTTGCTTAGTGACAGAAATATGTGGGCTCTACTGTGGTTGTAAGTCAAGGATGAAACATTTATAATGAAACCGGTTTTGCTGCATATTAAGAATCTCATAGAATTTGGTTTTAATAATATATTAAAACATTTTAAATATATGTTTAATTATAATTTATTTATATAAAATAGCTTATGCATTATAAAATAGCTTGAACAACTGAGTAACAAAATTGAACAAGCACTGATAGAATTCACAAACTCTTTTTACAACAGAACATGTTTAAAGCTAACCATTTTATGCCTTTATAATTAATTTTATGGTTGAATGGGTAGATATAATTATTATTTGAATTACCCCCAAAACAATACTGATATTTCTGTTTTCTATAATTTGTCCCTATTAGTACTCTTGCTAATATAATTACCATTTTATCAATATCAAAATAAAAAATTAAATACTCTGAATACTCTGAATAGATACTATATTAGAAATATTAATATTTCTGAATAGATACTATATTAGAAATATTAATATTATTACTACAATTATTAGTTTTTAAAAAGATGAACCAACTGGTATTATTTAGACATAATTAGGATTACTAGAACTGGGCACAATAATTCAGACAACTGCTAGGTGGCAGGAAATAGTGTATTTTTGTATTCTTACAGCCCACATCAGGTAGACATAGACATATGCTATGTTTTTAGTGCTACATGCACCCCTTCACTCTCCTTTTCCATGACAAAAATTTCCACCAGAAGTTCAGTAATACATTGTATGTGCTATCAGGTGCTGGTAGTGAATACTGCAGAAAACAGCATCTTCAGCTAGATGAGCTTCCTGTCTGATCCAGTATTAGAGCTTAAATCACAGTACTGGGGGCAGAAGGAACAAGTCCCTCTCTCTCTCTCTCCCTCCCTCCCTCCCTCCCTC
>NW_015386332.1:1502698-1508444 GCF_001527695.2 Protobothrops mucrosquamatus | reverse complement strand
TCATGCTAGTGCTACCACTACGCAAACGGGGGCACATGTGAAAACGGGGCACCGCGTGGTGAAAACGGTGCCGCACGATGAAAATGGAGCACCATGTGGCGAAAACGGGGTGGCGCTAGTGAGTGTCACATGGGCGCTAGCACCGCCTCATTTGCGTCATGCGTGCTTGCAGTTCCATTTGTGTGTGCGCGCGCATGTAAAATGTTTCCCCCTCCCTTTCCCTCCGGTCCGCCAACCGAGAAAGGTTGGAGACGTCTGATATAAGTGACCTGCCATCCTTAATCAGTATTTTCATGGCTTTAATTTCAAAATAAGGTGGTAGCAACAATGGCTGTAAAATTTAGGACTAAATCCCTCAAAACCTTCAGTAGAAATTCAGATAATATGAAAGGCAACTATGATCCGACATGCAATTCTCAACGTTATTAAAATATAATATACTTACACACAAACCTAAAAAGTTACTTATACAAATTGGAAAACGTCGCTTATATTACTTTCTAACAAAACAATCATAAGTAAAGTACATTTTTGGCAGGAACAAATAGTCAGACTCATATTTTAAAATACATTGTACCTAGAGGAAAAAACATTCTCGGACTGCAAGAAGACACATACAGTAGGTGACAAGGAATCTGTTTTTAAGCAAAATTGGTTTCTATCTGATCTAGTAGTAGGTTGTGGTCTACTTTATCAAATGCCTTACTGAAGTCCAAGTAAATTACATCCACAGCATTTCTCTGGTCCATTAATTTTGTCACATTGTCAAAGAATGAAATAAGATTTGTCTGGCATGATCTGTTTTTGAATATTTGGAATAGCTTGAACATCTACAAGTTCATTTCAGATTCAATGATCCTGTTATTCTATTCTAAATGCTTGACAATACCAATACAGACACAGATGCTCATATCACCAAGGATGTACCTTGTTACTATTCCCCAATTACTAGGAATGATTCCTATTTACACTTAACGCTGACCACAAGCCTCCAGTGTTAGTATTCTTTTTCTCTTGTGTCCCGGTGACATCATCTCATTCTCAACCCTGAGTAAAACCAGTTTAAATCATCCCTAGCAGCACTGAAATTAAAATTGTATTTTCCCCATTATATTAACCCCATCTGAAGGCATGTTCCAGATCTTAAATTTCTTAGTTAATGAGAGGGAAGTCAGTTAACTACAATACAGGAACGAGAATCAGTTAAGGCAGGATAGGAGACTGCAGTGGGGACATGCTAGGAACATATTTCATACTGGGACATTTTCCAGCAGATTCAAGGATGGGTAGATCAATTCAGAGATAAGGAATGACCCATAAAAGGCATTTCTTTCCATTCACAGGTGATTGATTATTCATTATTTTGTTATGCTTTTTTTTCAGGCCACCAGTCAGCAGAGCTGCTCCTCAACCCGAGAAACTGCAAAAGAATAATATCAACAAAAAAAAGAAAGTGGTTGAGGTCAGGTTTAATACTTTGATATTTTAATACTCCCCCCATTATGGGTTTATTTTTAATTTATTTATTTATATCCTGCCTTTATTATTTTTACAAATAATTCATTTGTTGCTTATTGCTCCATTCTTTACCAATTTTATAGTTTTTAAAACTTTATCAGTTTTCATGCATGTTGGTATGTCAATGAGCTACCCAAATCTGTTAATTGGCACAGCCTGTTAATACTTGTGTTGCCTGGTACATGGGATTAGATTTAATCCCATATCTGGTACATGGGATTAAATGTAGGTATATACTGTAAAGGTAAATATAGGTAAATTATATAAATATAAGTATATAAGATGTAGCCAGAATGATACAACCAAGGAACAATTTATTTTCAGAAGAGTAAATTCTGTTGTAAATTAATGTACCATAGTATTGTCATCTAAGTAATCAATTTTTTCTGATATTCTGCTACCTGTATTGTAATATAAATATGCTTCATAAGGAAATATTTGAAATTAATGCTTTGAAAGTTTATATCTTTAAACTGGGGTTTAAAATATAGCCTTTGCCTTTCTTTGTTTATTGATTCAAATTATCATGTTCACATTCTACATATACCTATACATATTTGCTGCATTAAAACTGTTTAGAATTTAACTATTTTTATTAAGCAATGGCATGCCTCATCTGCAAAAATGAATACACTTAAATGTATCTATATCCTTCCTTTCTTCCTTCCTTCCATTTCTAGGAACTGTGCTTAGATCACGTCTTTGGATATCGTGGATTTGATTGCCGCAATAACCTTCATTACCTCAATGATGGTGCTGATATTATTTTCCATACTGCAGCAGCATGCATAGTTCAAAATCTCTCAACAGGTAATTAAATTAAATAATAATTTCTGCCAGTTGTCTTGGCTGGAAAAACAGACAGGTTAGGTACTCAATGCCAAGGTCTTCAGATGAAAGCACTGTGTGCATTCCCTTGGATACGTAAAGCACTTGCAAGAATAGCATTCATTCTTTTCTTCAGCATTGGGTATGTATTTGTAATAGAAGCAAACAGAATGGCCTGCAAGCATCAGGCATCAGTTATGGGATCAGAATAAAAATCAAAATAGATACAACTTACAACCTTTCATTTATGGACCATTCAAAGTTACAACAGTACTGAAAAAGGTGACTTACAATGAATCCTCATTGGGGGATTTGGCATGTATTTATGGTGGCTGCAGTGTCCCAGAGTCATGTGATAGTCATTTGCTACCTTCCCAGCCAGCTTCCGATAGGCAAAGTCAATAGGGGAAACCAAATTCATTTAATGACCGTGTGATTCTGTTAACAATTTTGTTTAACAACCGTGGCAAAAAAGGTCATAAAATTAGGCATGACTCACTTAGTAGTCGCCTTGCTTAGTAATGGAAATTCTGGTTCCAACTGTGGCTGTAATTTGAGGACTATCTGTATATGTTCCTTTTCATCTGCTATCATGTTGGATGATATTATTGATCCATTGTAGTTTAGTATTGTCACATCTCAATGACAATATCTATCAAGTTGTTTGCCTGAAATCCTCTTATGAATGTATAGCGCAGTCCTGCTTTGGAACTGAATTGTTAAGGAAATGATGGAAGTATATTGGTGTCTGGCATGAGCAGATGGTTAGCAAAACCTTAAGCAATTTTTTATTTTAAGAATCTAATATTGTCTTTACATTACATTTCAGTTACTTTGTACAAATGGGATTTACTATTACCACTCTTGGATGAATTGATTTTGTGAAATAGACTGATCTGAAAATGTACTGTTTTTATAGTTTCTGTTTATTGGATATTTAGAAATGAATCTTTTTTTTGTTTTGAACTGCACAGGAAGTCAGAGTTTCTATCTAGAACATACAGATGACATCCTCTGCCTAACAGTCAACCAACACCCAAAATATAAAAATATTGTGGCCACCAGCCAGATTGGTAGGTCCATAGTGAGTTTAAACTAAAAAAAATTAAATAACTGCACTCATTCTCTGTTTGCATGTTGGAATGCGAAATTGGGCAGTGGAACATTTACTAATTTTTCTTCTTGTTGTGCTGTTTAAGTGTTAAGCTATTTTGAATATCTACTTAATTAAAAACACAAGAAACAAATGAAGTAATGTATGACTTTATTATAAATCAATATAAAGAAATCACGTAAAGCAGAAGCATCTACATTGAAATATAGCCTTTTCTAACATCTCATTTTTGCTAAAATTTAGCAAAATGCTCATTTAGCATTTTTGCTAAAATTGTTAACAAATTTGAGGAGTGGTAATTAATATGGGTATAAAGTTTGACAATATTAATTTAAAGAGCAGGCTCTGTTTCTAAGCTATTATTCAGAAAAGGCTTTTGTGACGATGCCTATCTGAAACTCTGAATAGCTCTTAATAAGGTCCCCTATGCTAGATATTTCTCAAATAGTTGTTCTCATTAAACTCTTACAATATAGGATACATTTCAGTTAAATAGGAACCCTGGTTGGTATGACCACCATTAAGGGGAGTGCCAATGTTTTCTTTTATTGATTTGATTGATTGATATGTTTAAGTAAAATAATGGAATTGATTACTAAGAAAAGAGGTGATGGGCGGGAATCATCCTTATTCTCAAAATAATGTCCTTAACTCTTGAGCAAATAGAAGCGGTAAACACTGTTCCATATGCATCTCCATTGGAATTCTTATTTCTATAATAGGATACATCAGCACAAACCTTGTTTTTTTTCTATTACAAGCATTATATTGGACACCTAATTCAACAATATTTTTGCTTGTTTTTTATATCCATACTCATGTTATTGTTATTGTTTTTTAACTATTTTTTTCTGGTGCTGATGTTGAGAACTTCAGCATTAGAAATCTAAACTTATTTCAGCTATTGTTTTTCCCTGATGCTTCCATATTTGTCATATCCCTCATCATGCAGGTAATATGGCAGAATTTCCAGGTAAGGATTTCTCCTTTTTGAGTTCTTGTCAATACAGTTACCATTCTCAGGCTCATTTGTTGTATCTGTGTCACTTAGAGATACAAGATGAACATCAACAAATCAACCCTTTCTTTGTGCATTTATCCATAAATATTTCATTTTATCTTACAATTTATCATTTCATATTGTTATAATTCTGGACTACCTTTGATGTTTTGTCTATATTTGTGTTGGAATATAGCTGGCCAGATTCCCAGGAGGGGGTGGTGCATTCCAGAGGAGTAAGAGGTAACTCAGATTAGATAGTTTATCTGAGAAAAAGAGGGTGAAGACAGCTCCTCCATAATAGTCTCAAAATATATGCTTGGTATAAATCAGGGGTAGTCAACCTTGGCTCTTTTATGACTCGTGGACTTCAATTCCCAGAATTCCTGAGCCAGCTTAGCTGGCTCAGGAATTCTGGGAGTTGAAGTCCACGAGTCATAAAAGAGCCAAGGTTGACTACCCCTGGTGTAAATAATAGGATGCTTCAGTTTGTGAGAATTTTGTCTATAAGTATAGAACAATAAATGCCTATGGAGAGTCTTAGTCATCCAGATCATGGTTGTCCTAAAGGTGCTATTTCAAAAGACAACTGGACTTTCTTTGTTTTCTCTTGAAGATATTTCCCTTCTCATCCAAGAAGCTTCTTCAGTTGTGACTGAGTGGTGGGGAATGGAAGGATTTTTATTCCTTGCAGTCATCTGGTTGTTAGCACTCTTTCTGGGAGTCATTGAATAGGTGTGGAATCTTCTTGGAATTACTGAAAGAACAGATACGACACCATCTATTTCCTTTTTACAACACAGTCCTTTCAGCAGTTCCAAGAAGCTTCCACACCCATTTGCACTATTCAGGTGACCCTGAGGATACAGAGCCTGATAGTACTGCATAATTGCCTTATTTTAAGAAGATGTACTTTCATTTGAAGAGTTATAAACTTAAATAATGTTTTCTTAATTCTCCCTCATTAAAAACAATTAGGTACCACACCGTCTATTCACATATGGGATGCAATGACTAAGCAGACTCTCTCTATGCTGCGTTGCTTCCATTCTAAAGGAGTGAACTATGTCAACTTCAGTGCAACTGGCAAACTTCTGGTGTCTCTAGGAGTTGATCCAGAGCATACAATCACAGTATGGAGATGGCAGGATGGTATGTTTCCAATCTTCATTCTTATTAATTGCACATTAATAATCCAAATTGCACATTAAATACACAGTAGCATAGTTGTTTTTTTATTTGAAAAAAATATTTTATTTCTGTTTTTGTACTTTTCTCTCTGTCTT
>NW_015386332.1:1499455-1502244 GCF_001527695.2 Protobothrops mucrosquamatus | reverse complement strand
AAAAGGCATGTGATCCCACAATCTCTTGAGTATTATTTCCCATTTAGTTGCCCAGGAAATTTATTCATCCATGCACCTTTCAGAATAACAATCTTTTTGTAAAGTATTATAAAGAAAAATACTACAGTACGTACACTACGTTTGATTTAGCTAAAAAGCAAATATATATATTTGCTTTTTAGCTAAATCAAACGTAGAATAGCCTCTCCCACTTATGTTCCAGCAGTTGGTTTTGAAAGGATGATTCTTCTGAAGCTGGAATTAATGGAGAACTACCATAACTGGGATCGCAAGTAGCTATTGACAGGACCACTTTTAAAGTAGAATTTCCCCCAATAGCCATGTGCATCCTAAGAATGGGATCCCAAGGTCTAGACTGATGGCAGATTGCAGTTGTGACCTACTTACGTTTCTGAAACATTAAAATGTCTTCTCTGATTTCTACAGGTGCTAAAATTGCAAGCAGAGGAGGTCACCTAGAGAGGATCTTTGTTGTAGAGTTTCGTCCAGATTCTGATACCCAGTTCGTTTCTGTTGGAGTAAAACACATGAAGTTCTGGACTCTTGCTGGAAGTGCTTTGCTCTATAAAAAAGGAGTAATAGGTTCGTTGGATGATGCCAAAATGCAAACTATGCTTTCAGTGGCATTTGGAGCAGTAAGTAATTTTCCTCCTCCTCCTTCTTCTTTTATGTGATTTGTGCAGAGAAAAATTAAACCAATTTCATGAGAAAGGATTTCAGTGGTCAACATGTGGTATTCGGGAGCAAATGTAAATGAACATAAAAAGAGATAATACGACATTTTCTTTACAGAATAATGCCAACAAAACTAGTATTGGAGTTTTTTATTCATCCTAGATACAAAGTCTTTATTGCTAGAATATGTCTGTTTCAATACCGAAGCTTGAATAGCAATCACACTAGTTCTGAGGAGCCATCTCTGTCTTAAAAACTGGATATGAAGCAAAGAATTGATAATATATCAAAAGGTAGTAAGGGTCAATAATTCATAGCATTTACAAAGCAGATTATTGTGGTTTCTTTCAGAATAATCTCACTTTCACCGGTGCCATCAATGGAGATGTTTATGTGTGGAAAGATCACTTTCTAATTCGACTTGTAGCAAAAGCTCACACTGGCCCAGTCTTTACGATGTACACCACTCTTCGCGATGGGCTCATAGTTACTGGAGGGAAAGAGAGACCGTAAGGAATTATAACTCTTTTCTATGTGCAGTTACTTATATAGCCAAGTATCCTTCAGAAGGAAATCCAAATAAGAATAAGGAGTGTGACGGTTTATGGCAGACTGAAAAAAATATTATTTAAATATCCTTCGTTTCCTGAGCAGTCCAAGTATGCACTGCAAAAAAACAGTAGTTGGGCTGAGAAAAAGTATATGTTTTGGTAGTTCTATATTGGGTTCTAATTACGATCCAGCTATCTAAAAGTGAATGCTTCCGTAGCCATAATGGCAACCTCACGTGATACAGATTCAACAACTTAGATCAGCAAAAGTAAAAGACCTGAAATGAACATGCAGACTGACCACTTAGAAAAAGAACTGAAAACAAGATAGGAAGAATAGAATGAAGTGATTGGAAAAACAACATAGATGTAGTTATGTATATATTAAAGTTATAGATATTAGAAGGATATGTGAAGATATATTGTCTTCTTTTTTCACATTGAGAACTGTTTTGAATGCTCCAGAATAGAAGTGAAAGTTTCCTTTCACAGATGGCTATGTTTAAATTTTTATATTAAAAAATGCTGGCATCCATCTATTTGAAACCATCGTTTCCAAGGGCGGTATGCTATATACGTCATCTATTTACAGTCAGGCATTTCCACCATACATCATCTGTGTGTGCTACCTCCATCTGAAAACATAGAGTAAATTCCCTTATTTACCGCTTGGTATCTGACATCTACGTAGATGTAAGGGAAACTGTATGGTCAATGTATTACAGGATTGTAAGGATTTGAGGAGAATGGAATATTTCTTATTTTTCTTCTATTTTCAGAACTAAAGAAGGAGGGGCTGTAAAACTATGGGATCAAGAGATGAAGCGCTGCCGAGCCTTTCAACTTGAGACGGGACAGATTGTGGAATGTGTGCGCTCAGTGTGCCGAGGAAAGGTACCTGAAACACACAAAATGTACTGCCTGTTCCTCTCCTTACCAAAGTCTTATGTTAATACTGAGTGTTAAATGAACCTAAAGAGACTGAACAGGTGATTGTCACTTAAAAAGAGGAGGCTGAATAGCTGCAGTGGATAGAGACAAGCAGAAATGCGAGAAAGATACTTAAATGCCAATCAAGCAAGGATATTTCAAGAAAAATGTGAAAAATGCAATCTTTCTGTCCCAGTGCTGTCATGTTGTCATGACAGCACTAGATGTACTGAATGTCTTGGTGGAATATCTGGTAATTCAGAGTAAATATTTATGCCCAGTCACCTTCAGGTAGTTGTGTATAAACTCAATATAAAGACAAATAGCAAGAGAAGAGCATTCATCCTACAGTATCCACATATGCTACCATTTTATTGTTATTTTATTTATTTGTATCCCAGTTTTATTATTTTTATCAATAACTCAAGTTGGCAAACATATCCGACACACCTTCCTCCTACTATTTTCCATCACCATAATTTTGTGAGGTTTGTTGGGCTGAGAGAGAGTGACTGGCTCAAGGTCACTCTTTCATGGCATTTATGGCTAAAGCAGGACTAGAGCTCATGGCCTCCCACTTTTTCGCCTGGTGCCTTAACCCCTAGACCAGGG
>NW_015386332.1:1495947-1499191 GCF_001527695.2 Protobothrops mucrosquamatus | reverse complement strand
TATCAATAACTCAAGTTGGCAAACATATCCGACACACCTTCCTCCTACTATTTTCCATCACCATAATTTTGTGAGGTTTGTTGGGCTGAGAGAGAGTGACTGGCTCAAGGTCACTCTTTCATGGCATTTATGGCTAAAGCAGGACTAGAGCTCATGGCCTCCCACTTTTTCGCCTGGTGCCTTAACCCCTAGACCAGGGATAGGCAACCTTGGCTCTTTTATGATTCGTGGACTTCAACTCCCAGAATTCCTGAGCCAGCTGTGCAGAGTTGAAGTCCACGAGTCATAAAAGAGCCAAGGTTGCCTACCCCTGCCCTAGACCAAACTGACTACCATGGTCCCACTACAGATTCGAAATTGCTTTTGAGAAATGCATGCATCACACAGTGGAAAATAGAGAAAGATTACTAAATAAAACAATCATTTTGCATAACAGAAATATAATGTTTGCTGTTCTCACTGATCTCATCTCACGTCATTCCAGCAATTGACCAAGCGAGGGACCATTGATATGATTATACCCATATTGCCTGTTAACCACTGGTACCAAAGTGTACTCTCTGAATTGTGTCCAATATGCTATCCCAATCATAGTTTCCAGGAAGCTTACAATGAAAAAATTAAAAATATATAATCATATAAACTTAATATTCCAGATATAACATAAAACCGACAACCTTAACATCACAAGTATTGAAAGAATACAGTATATAATAGCCCTCAGATTGCACAAGATATTCTTCAAAATCCTAGTGGAAAAGATACAGTAATCTTATACTTTTTCTAGAATAATAACAAGATAGTGATCGTCTTGGCTTTGTACCATAGAGCTGGGACAGCCCCTGAAAAAAGCTTCTTGTCTGAAAGTATCTTATACAGTAAATCTTCTGTTAATCGGAATAATTCTGTGCAGAGTATGCAGTTTTTTCCAGTCCCACATTTTGACTGGCATAATGAGGGCAAAACAGCATTCCAAAAACCAGCAGGCAGAACCAGGACAATTTTCTATACAGTTACATATAAATGTAATTTCATTACAACTTACTATAATTAATACTCTCCCATTCAGTGATATTAAAATTTGGCAACAGTTTTTAGAAGACTTTTAACCCTCTGGCCATTATGTTATGCATTTTTATCATTGTATGTTTCTTTATAAGAGAAAAATCTATTGCAGTGTAATTCCCATTCCCTCGAGAATTCTGGGAACTATTTTTGAGGAAGAGATTTCACATCATCTTTGAGATAAACTGATCCAATACCATTAGAATTGTATAGCATAAATTTACCTAAGGTTATGTGGTCACAGCATGAGAGGTATGGTTTTTATTTTATTTTTTAAGAAAAAAAATACAAATTAAACATTTGTAAATTGTGTCAGAAAATCCAGTTCACAATAATTTCTATTCCAGACTGCTGTCCTTGCACTCTTTTGCTTCTTCCTTCCTATTCTCCCTGCTTTTAATTGAACAACATAAATATTGAACAAAGAGTCCTCTGTATGTTGTTTTTCTAATCCAACATGCCTTTGAAATGTCTACAGGGTAAAATTTTAGTGGGGACCAAAGATGGAGAAATCCTTGAAGTTGGAGAAAAAAATGGTGCGTCTAATCTTCTAATTGATAGCCACATGGAAGGAGAAATTTGGGGCTTGGCAACTCATCCATCCAAAGATATCTTTATATCTGCTAGTAATGATGGAACTGCACGGATCTGGGACCTTTGTGATAAAGTAAGAAGTCCTTGTCCAGAGTACAGAATAAGCTTTCAATCTGTCAGAATTCTTGGCTGCTGCTACACTTTATCGTTGCACATTCCCAGAGGAATTTTATGTATGGATACTTAGAATATGTTCACTGTAATTATGCTTAGGATTTCAACCTCAATGTCCATTGTATTTCATAGGTTTTTCTGTTTGCGGTGAAATTTATGAAGTGTATAAATTCAAAATAGATCCTCAATATCTATTATTGCAGCTAATAATGATTACTTACACGGTATGTGTAAAAAATACTTCAAGCACATTACGAATATTAAAAGCATTTAATTGAACATTATTAACATTAATAAAACATCAATCAAAGTTGATTCTTCCATCAACCATGCTTTCAGCATTGAGAAAATTGGATTTGCTGTTTATGAAAAATCATTATTTCCAATTTTATCTTAGAGGGAAAGACTTTACATGTTATTCCATTATTCTGGCTCTAGACAACTTACAAAATCTAAAAGTCAACTTAAAACTGAATATACTGTAACAATTAAAAACTACCGCTATAAAACACTTCATAGACCATTGTGGATACCTTAAACAGTAAGAAACAGCTGTTTGAACCTGTGGGAGCAATATGGCTTGTCAGCATAGCTGCATTCTGGGCCAATTGCAGTTTCCAAATCATCTTGTGTGATCAGTGCATTTGCTACATCTCTGAACTCCAGGAATGGGTGCACCAAATTTATCACGAAAGCTAATAAATGTCTCCTGCTGGCATCAATTTACTACGGCTGACCAGTACCAATGCTGGATCCAAAAGGACTCCCAAATTATGGTTCTGATCCTGAAGGGGAAATACAACCTTGTCTTAATAAGTCAAATCTCCCAATCACCAAGCCTAGGCTCCAAATTCAGTGGCAATACCATCTCATCCAAAGTGAGTTTTAGTTCTCCCATTGTTAGCTCCGAGACACAGGGAGGATCTTAGTTCCATACTCATGCTCAATCCTTTCTAGTTGTTTCAAACATTTACAATATAGCCCAGTGGTGGCGAACCTATGGCACGCGTGCCAGAGGCGGCACTCGGAGCCCTCTCTGTGGGCACACGTGCCATTGCCCCAGCCCCGCCTCTCCCTGTGGCCCCCTCCTCTCCAGCAGCCCCCCTGGAGGAGAGTCGCCCCCAGGCGCGGCCTGCACGGAGCAGCACAGCCAAGGACATAGCCGGGCAGCAGGGACAAGACTCCGCTCTTGCGCTCCATAGCGTGCAGATGATGCTGCGGGGTGTGGGCGGAGGGCGTGGCTGCCATGGCGCTGCAGGGCTGCCTGGGTGATCTGCTACGGCGGGCCATTGAGGCAGTGCATGGCCCTGTGGGTGGGCAGAGCAGGGGGCGGGCAGGGGCAGAGCAGGCCGGGCAGTGGGCGGGTTTTGGGCACTCGGTCTCTAAAAGGTTCGCCATCACTGATATAGCCATTCCCCCTTGCATTTAGCTTCTCTCTCTCTCTCTCTCTCTCTCTCTCTCTCTCTCTCTC
>NW_015386332.1:1481921-1495940 GCF_001527695.2 Protobothrops mucrosquamatus | reverse complement strand
TCTGCTACGGCGGGCCATTGAGGCAGTGCATGGCCCTGTGGGTGGGCAGAGCAGGGGGCGGGCAGGGGCAGAGCAGGCCGGGCAGTGGGCGGGTTTTGGGCACTCGGTCTCTAAAAGGTTCGCCATCACTGATATAGCCATTCCCCCTTGCATTTAGCTTCTCTCTCTCTCTCTCTCTCTCTCTCTCTCTCTCTCTCTCGCTCTCTCTCTCTCTCTCTCTCTCTCTCCCTCCCTCCGTCTGTCTGTCTCTCTATCTCTCTCTCTGTGTGTATGTGTGTGTGTGTGTGTGTGAGAGAGAGAGAGAGAGAGACTGCTATGAGAACTTTTAATTCTAAAGCAAAAGAATACAAATTATAAATAATGTGAGCCACTGTAACCAAATACCATCATTTCTGTCCTGCAGAAACTTCTTAATAAAGTTAATTTGGGCCACGCTGCAAGATGTGCCGCCTACAGTCCAGATGGCGAGATGGTTGCTATTGGCATGAAGAATGGAGAGTTTATTATTTTACTTGTCAACAGTCTTAAAGTTTGGGGCAAAAAAAGGGATAGAAAATCTGCTATCCAGGATATCAGGTATTTCAGCAGGCAAAGTAGATAATGCTTGAAAGAGAAAGAGCAGAAGTGTGTCTATTTATTCCATCACTGCTGATGTTCTTGGCTTCGTGCCATTTGATAGTGGCTTGCAGCTTAATGGCTGAAGTGGCTGCACTGAAAATATTCTAGCTGAGATTACATCAGCAAGGAAAGATAACTTACACAGAGAACAAGGTCTTAGAGTACTTCTCTTCCCCCAGAATTCTAAGCAGTGAGCCAAACTCATCCAATGTGAGCCCGGAGATATATTGTTTGAATGGCATAGTCTTATGACTCTATCTATAAATGGAGGAAGGGAGGGAAATCTTAAGGCAATGTAAAAGATGAAAAAATCCACATTCTGTCCTTTGCAATAGCAAATCTTGGAACTGCAAAGAACTATGGAGAAAAGTACAAAGTTGTGTACTGTCAGGGTTAGGGTTAGGGTTAGGGTTAGGGGGAGGACTGTAAAAAAAATCCTTTCATTTCAGTAGCAGAATTTCAAAATAAGCATATTTTGGGTTGAATAAATGAAAGTTCTAGATTGATAACGGGTATTACAATTACATTTGGATATTTCCCATATATCCTGCCTATGGATAAAAAGCATTCTCCTCAGTGTCATTTGTACAGCCCTTTGCTAGTTCCATAAGCTTATGTGAAGCTTTCTGTGCTGTTTGGAACAGCAGCAGTGCCTGCATTAGAACAGAGGCAAAACTACTATTTGGCGGCAAGGGTTGCCCTTGTTTGATTGTATTTCTTTTTAGCAAAGACTGTAATGGTCTTATGGTTGGAAAGACAAGATTAGACTCTGCAGTCTATGAGAGGGCAGGATTGAGAGATTAACAGTAAAAACAGCAAAACAATTGAATTGCCATGATTTAGCGGTATAATCTTGAGAAAAGAAGCAGCAAAAAAAATTGTGCTGAAAGTCCAGATCCATTGGCATTGACTTCTCACTCAACATGTCTTACTAACCAGAAAGGGGCAGTAGGGTGCAGCCTTTTCATTTCAGGCACACAGAGATGCTCTTTGACTCTTCTCTACTTCTAAAAATTCAGAGCATTACATGAAATGCTTTCAGAACGAACGTACAACTATGGCTCATTTCATGTAATGGTTAACGATCACCTGAAGAAGAACTTTCTTCTGTGTGTACCTAAATAGAACTTAAGATACTGATTGAGGCCCTCCTGCAGGCTTCTTGAGGTGATGTGAGCTTCTACACATTGAAGAGCATTTTCTATGGTGGTGCCCCATTAATGGAATGGCTTCCCCATTAAGGCTTATACCCATTAGCACCATCATTTTGGTACCAAGTGAAAACCTTTCTATTTTCCCAGCATTTTTAATTGACTTTTAATTGTAATTTAATTCTTATGTTTTGCATGACCACTGTGCTACTGCCTAATTTATATGGTGTTTTTAATTTGTATTTTATATGATTTTATCATATATGATTTTAACCAGATTGTATTATAGTGAATTGCAGTTTAATTTTTTTTAATATCACTGTCATCTCAGAAAGCTCTAGAACCTTCTTTTTGTTTTGTTGTTTCTAGAATCAGCCCTGATAACCGGTTTTTGGCAGTGGGTTCACAAGAACATACTGTAGACTTCTATGATCTCACACAAGGCACCACCTTGAATCGAATCGGCTATTGCAAAGACATCCCAAGTTTTGTCATTCAAATGGATTTTTCAGCAGATGGCAAATACATTCAGGTAAAGATTTTTCTTTCAGTTAACAAATAGCCTTCCTGATCCAGACAAGAATTCATATCTCAGGTCGAGAAGAGCAGGAGGTACACATCTTAAATTTCATAACCTCTTCCTATTCCTCTTGTTTATGATACTGATATTCCAGAATAGTAAGCATCAGGAAGGAAGAACTGGCAGAGACAGAAATGAACTTAAATTTAGATATAAAGAGCCATAGCTATTATGTTTAGATTGACTTGTAAGCTGACTAGAAGGTCAGATTTTTAAAATGTCAAATGAGACAAATTTATAGGCTCTGATTTGCTGGAAGTATAAATAGTTTCATAAATCAAGCATATATATTCTAAATTTGCCATGAATATTTATGAACAGTCTCACACTGTTCAGTTAGACCTTTCAACATTTTATATAATAAAATATGCAAGGAGAACCAAAAATTGTTATCACTGGAATAATAATAATAATAATAATAATAATAATAATAATAATAATAATAATAATAATAATAATAATAGTAGTAGTAGTAGTAGTAGTAGTAGTAGTAGTAGTAGTAGTAGTAGTAGTAGTAGTAAAGTTGGAAGGGACCTTGGAGGTCATCTAGTCCAACCCCCTGCTCAGGCAAGAAACCCTATACCATTTTGGACAAATGGCTGTCCAGTCTCTTCTTAAAAACTTCCAGTGTTGGAGCATTCACCGCTTCTGGAGGCAGGTTGTTCCACTGGTTAATTGTTCTAACTGTCAGGAAGTTTCTCCTTAGTTCTAGGTTGCTTCTCTCCTTGATTAGTTTCCACCCGTTGCTTCTTGTCCTGCCTTCAGGCGCTTTGTAAAATAGCTTGACTCCCTCTTCTTTGTGGCAGCCCCTGTGATATTGGAACACTGCTATCATGTCCCCCCTCGTCCTTCTCTTCATTAAACTAGACATACCTAATTCCAGCAGCCATTCCTTATATGCTTTAGCCTCCAGTCCCCTAATCATCTTTGTTGCTCTTCTCTGTACTCTTTCTAGAGTCTCAACGTCTTTTTTACATCGCGGTGACCAAAACTGGATGCAGTATTCCAAGTATGGCCTTACCAAGGCACTGTAAAGTGGTATTAACACTTCATGTGATCTTGATTCTACCCCTCTGTTAATGCAGCCTAGCACTGTGTTGGCCTTTTTGGCAGCTGCAGCACACTGCTGGCTCATATTTAGGTGATTGTACATTAGGACTCCGAGATCCCTCTCACAGTTACTACTATTGAGCAAGGTACCCCCTATACTATACCTGTGCATTTTGGAAGAACTATATATTTCAGCACTGTCCATATGATCATTTTGATTCATTTCCTTTCTTAGGTATCAACTGGTGCCTACAAACGACAAGTCCATGAGGTGCCATTAGGAAAGCAAGTGACAGATACAGCATTTATTGGAAAGATCACCTGGGCCACCTGGACAAGGTGATGTAGCACAAAGCTCTATTCAAGGAGCATAAACCTACATCATCAGATCAGAATTGGGAGAGGCTACTTAGGCCATTGAGTCTGATCATCTGCTTAGGTTGGAATCCAAATGAATCAATTCCTGACAGATGGCGGTCTATCTTCCACTAGAGTACATCCCTTAAAGGGGAAACCGCCACCTCTTGAGAGATGAAAAAAAGTCAGCAGGCAATAACAAGAATGCAGGTTAAGTGAGCAGATAGTGAGAAACTCATCCACTTAGAATAGCGACACTTAGAAAATGCCCCTCTCCTCTTTTGAATTTGCTACAGGCATTCTACTCCATTATTTCAACAATGCCCAAAGTATGTTATCTAAAATCCTTTTTTATATATCCTGTACTCCCAAAGACATTTTACTGTCATGTCCTCACTAATTAGTTGATTTTTCTCCTTTGGAGCAGTATCCTTGGGGATGAAGTCATCGGTATTTGGCCCCGAAACGCAGATAAGGCAGATGTCAACTGTGCCTGTGTGACCCATGCTGGCTTGAACATTGTCTCTGGAGATGACTTTGGGCTAGTCAAACTCTTTGATTTTCCATGTACTGAAAAATTTGTAAGTGAGCTTGTTTTGCCTTTTTGGTATATGTTTGTCAGTGTGCCTTATCTTGAAAACCATCTGGTTGATCAGTAGCTGAGATCAACCTGTATCTTCTAGTAGCAAGGAGATATAGCTGGCTATTTGTGAGTGAAGTAACACTGTGTCCAGTGCCAGATATTGTTTCTTTTCCTGACAGGCCAAACATAAGCGTTACTTTGGTCATTCTGCACACGTCACCAACATACGCTTTTCTCATGATGACAAGTATGTGATCAGCACAGGAGGAGATGACTGCAGGTAAGATTTTGCGTTGTGTAACATTTAGTTAGTTAAGTGGTGTGGCTGGAGATTTTGAGTTGAAATGGGAGAAAGCCAAGCTCTAGTTCACCCTCATCTGCATCTAACTGGGAAGTCTTAATAAGATCATCATGTCATTCTCCTGAGGGCTGTTATGATGCTGAGTTCAGTAGTAACTTGAGTTCCTTGAGGGAAAAGCACAAAATCAAAATATAGCCAAATATAAATATAGTTAGAAGTGATTAAAAAAAGATATGCAGATTCTTCTGAATCTTTGCTGTGAAAAGTCTCCAACTTTTTTCTGTAAACTATGGTGGTTTAAAGAAAACCACCGTATTAAAACCTTTCTGGGTAATGAGTAATGGGTTACAGAGAATATGGGTTGTCAACTGCTTCTGCTGGATTGCTAGCAAGACAGTATCGCCCATGTATTATTATTTTCATCATGGTTTGTTGCCAAATAAAAAGTCAGATTCACTCACCCTTTTGAGCAATTACTTACAACTGAGGTCCTTTTTTTACTTTTCAGATGACTAGTTTGACAACTAAATGGCTGCTATAATAGAGCATGGTTAGTTACAGTAGAGTTGAAGCTATTCACCTTTTGGAACACCTCCTCATAGCTTCTGTGAAAAAAAAGAGAACAAATAGTCAGGGTGGAAAAAATAAGTGAGAGGCATGTATTTTATTCAACCGAGTGAATGGAATACTGCACTGCCCCCAGAATTACAGAATTGAGGCTCACTTGCATCAAGGACCCTGTTATACAGAATCCATGGGGGTGCATAGCCCCTGCACTTGTTTTGGCAGAAGGCAGTTAGTTTTTCCTCTCTGTTCAGTGATCTACACAGAATAGAAGGTTGCACCCACCATGGCATGTAAACCCAAATAAATTAAAGGTATCCCCTCTTTCATTTACCAATTCTTAGTCTTTAAAATGGCAGTTTGCTTAATCTGGTTTATTACATGGGGTCTCCACATCAAGAATATGTAAAACACGAGCAATTAATCCCATCTATTTACAATAGAAAACCTCCATATACTCCATGTATTTTAGCTTCTCTAGCTGTCTTTTATTAAGCTGCAATAGATGCTTAAAGTTCACTGTAAGGAATTCTGTTTGAGGCAGGCACACACATTTGACATTATGTTCATGTCGTGGTCTTTGTAAAAATTATCTGTGTGTGGCAGTAGTGGGAAATTAATTCTTGTTAGTTGGCATTTCTTGTTTTAAATGTGGTGGAATATGGGGGTGGATGGGTGGAGAACAAGCTTGCAGTACAATTTTAGCCGCATCTGTGTTTATTTGTAATAACATGTTATTTTTCTTCTTCTTCAGTGTATTTGTATGGCGATGTCTTTAAAGGTCACAACTCTCCTGGATCATTCTGCCACCACTGCCATTTCAGTGCCAAACAGTAAACACATGGAAACCGTTCAAGATCTCAGTATGGCTGGGATTACAGACTATATTATTTATGAAAGACACAATTAGACTATGTAATACATCCCAATATATGCAACCATGGGGAAATCAAATATTACTTAATTTGGTACTGACTTTAATTATTCTAATATATACTAAAATCTCTCTTGCCAAATTAAATATTCAGGAATACAATGCCAAGATCAGGGTCTCAAACTCAAATTGTCACAAGTGCCATGTGAGTCTTAGGCTGACAGCTACAAGACTAAAAACTTTCTGTGCATGAATTAAGTCCAGAATGAAAAGTATCACATATGTCATATAACATAAATATATTGTGCTTTTAAATCAAACTTTATTACACAGCAAAGTTACTTGCAAGACAGCCATTTTGACCATATGGCTGGCAACATTTTTCATTAACCATAATACCAATATCCGGCTTTATTACTAGATGATATATAGTTTTTTCCAGATCCCATTAAGAACAGTACCAGCTAGGGCTAGCCCCATCCCACTAAAGGCTTAAGGTTTAAAGGTTTCCCCTGTCCAGTCATGACTGACTCAAAGGGGCGGTGCTCATCTTAGCTGAGGGAGCCTGCATTGCCCGAGAGACACTTTCCTCATCATGTGGCCAGCATGAAAATACCGAACGCAGTAACCTTTGTGCTGAAGCGGTACCTATTTACCTATTTATGTACTCTCATTTGCATGCTTTCAAACTGCTAGGTTGGCAGGAGTTGGGGTAATGGGAGCTCATCCCATTGTGCGGCACTCGGGTCTCAAACTGTCAGCTTTGCAGCTGACAAGCCCAGTGTCTTAACCCCTGAGCCATCGTGCCCCCTCCCATCCCATTAAGAGCAGCCAAAAATCTTCTTTTCTTTTTATTGAGCAGGCTTCTCTTTCTTTCAGACTTTTCTTTATTCACCATCACTTTTGTCCTCTTGCCTTGCCTGTCCTTCACCTAGCCAAGCTCTTCTCCACTTGTTGGTTGATCCCTTGCTTGGCTTAGGAATTCTCACAGCAAGGCAGCCAGACCAGGCCCCTTCTCCAACCTTCTCCATTTCAGCCCCATCTCCATCCCTGGAGATCTCAGTGCTGCTTCAGAGCATGTGTTCTTGGAGCGGATGCTGCCAGTGCAATAGGCATTGGAGCACGGATTGCACAGCCCAGCCAACCAGGCTCAGCTGTTGCCAAGAAAACTATAAGGTTGATTTGAAATGAGTCGCTTTGGTGCCTGCATACACATCTGTACATAGGTCCCTGACCTCAGGGGTCGCAAGGCCTTAAGTAATGGGACACCCCAAATTATTTCAAGAGCCATGAATTTGGGACCCCTGACTCAGTCTATTGTGGAGATAAGGCTTCAGCAGTCTATTAAAAAATGGAAGAGTTCAATGTGAATATAGGGAAGACAAGCTTTCTTATTTCTTAAACTTGTCCCATCATTCCTAAAGCATATTAGAGACAGGATACATTATGATAAAGCAGGCTTTGGTTCGTGGCTAATATTTTTTTTTAAATGAATTAATTAGCAAGGCTCTCTTCCCCTCTTCCATTAAGTGTAGTAGATGAAATTCTTTTTGCCATTTTTCTACAAAGTGCCTTTTGAAAACTTTTCAGATACTGCAGGATATAACATTGTCTCCTGCCATTGCCTACTTTCTGCTCACGGTGCTAAAATCTACAAACTGACTAGGGCTGACAAAGTCACTTTTTCCCCTAAATGTCACCATGTTCATTTTTTAATTTATTTTTACTAAATTTCAGCCTTCTCTCTTGATATCAACAGCAAAGAATAAAGGTACAAGGCAGAAATTAAAAATAATGGTCAGTCAGTTTGACACTACATTTGGTAGTGTCAGATAAGTGGTAGAATGAAATGAAAAATGAAAATACCCTTCCTTTCTTTCCCATTTGAGGTACCTTTTTCAATACCTTTTATCCAGCCAAACAATAGCCAAGATGGCATTTTAACTTCAAGGGGGGGGGGGGGAAAACCCTTCATGAAGTGGTTCAAGGGCACGTTTTTGTTACAATCCAGTGATAAATTGGCAACCATACACCTCTGTGGTGGTAGGGGACCATATAACTGTGGAACTTGAGCTTATTGAAATTGCTGAAGCCTGCAGTTTTTCGCTAGCTAATGATCAGGATGATTATACTTCTAATTTCAATATCATAGGCAACATGCCTCACACTTGAATGCAACTACTGACGGTCACCAGGCAGGAATGTACTATTGAGTTTATATCCTGCTTATGGTTTCTCAAAGGCCAAGGGAAATAGATTGCTGGACTAAGACGCTTTTGATCTTGTCTAGTACAACTTATTTTCTGTTAACTCATGCAGTAAAACAATCCTAGATTCAGTTCTTGGTAGCATTAGTTTATTTCACAATCGGTAGAAAAGAAAAAGGGGAAAGGGGGCATGTTTCTGGTATAATAATCTCAATGTATACAACACAAAAGTGCTTCTGTAAATTTAATGGACTGCTGTGTGTGCGTGAGTTATTTGATTAATGCAATAGGTTAATGCCTTATACTCCTTTATTTCATACATGTGTTCTATGCAGTCTTATTCCTTTGTTCTTCATAAGGAAAGTTTCCCGTTTTAGCCAATGTAACCATATCCATCTGGTGATGTCAGATGGTCACCTTGTTTGCCTCTGTTGTAATGCTGGCCTTTCATATGGAGTGCATCTTGAATCTGTAACAGAATGAGCTGCTGTAGAGTCAAATTGTGCAAGAATATTGAAGATAATGTATTTGTGTGTGGAAGAAATTTTGTTTATATGTAGAACTTTATGCTTAAATTTGATGCTGTATTATAATGTAAATTGAAATAGTACTGCATGAATTTATTTTTGAAAGGATTCAGTAAAAGTTTTATTTGAAAACTGATGCCAGATTTTCTTTGGGAATATCCAGCCTACTGGAAAGAAGGAACAGTATACTTCTTGTGGAAAAGAGCAAAATATTAGTGGTTGAGTTATTCCAGGGCAAAGCTTTTAAAATACCTTAATATTCTACCATTTTCCTTAGAATTGTTATTATTAAAAAGACCAGCATGATAGTAATATTAGATATATTAGATTTAGTTGAATAAGTTCCCCAAATTGATACAATTGCATCATGTAAAACTGCACTTAGTTTGCTGCTTCATTTTGGTGGGATACTACATTTTGTGTGTCATACTAAAATTTATACATAGCAAAATCCATTAAAAATTAAGGTGGTATTAAACTAGAATATAACTATGGCTTAAACTAGAAAATCAAACAGTAATGTGTGTGTGCATGTCAACCACATCAACAAAATTCCTAATGTTGGGTATAAATCACAACCATTTTTAGTGATAATTGTTCATGAGTTGTGAAGCATGATGATAAACCATGTTAAGTGCAATCACATTTACACATCATATGAGTCCATACACTTTATTGATAACTCAAAATTTTCTTTTTACATTTCACAATGCATCCCACAAACGTAGTTCAATACAGCTTAAACCCCCACGTGTATTTGAAATGTCCAAATGGCATTTGCAGCATCAGGGTACAATCCACTGACCCATGCACAGATGCTGAGGATTCCAAGCACAATGGAAAACAAGCATGCTGGGGGTTCCTTGTTCTGCCTGCAAGGATCTGAGGATCACACCATCAGAAATTCATTCCACAGATTCAAAGTTTGAGAACTGTAAACTTGTTTACTTAAAATAGACTATAGGAGTTTGTGCAGCAAAGGATATGGCAGAAACTGTAATGTGCAGAGTTGGTTTTGTTTATTTAATAGATACTAGTTTTTTCTGAAAATTTAAGCTAATATATTAAGGAGCTCAAAAAAACTTCATTTATCTAGTATTTCAATCACTATGGAGGAGCTGGACATCCTAAGCAGCTGTGACACACTATATATTTAATTTTATATTGGCAATTGATAAAATAGTAGAATTAAAAGCACAGTACAGCTAAACTTGATACCAAAAAGGCAAGACTTTTCAAGCTTGCTTTAATGGCATATTCTAAACATTTCATTTTAGAAAATCTGCAATCAATCAACACAAACCAGAGACAGTGCTAAAGGAAATGTTTTCCATACACTAACCCCTCTTGAAACACGACAAGACTATCTTGGCCAAAGCATAAAATGTACAGCTCTCCAACTCGTTATGTTAACCTGTGCTGCATATGGGAGAAGCAAACAGGATTAGATCTAAATCCATATGTAGCAGCTTACAATACTTAGGATGGACATACACAGCAGTCAAGAACAGGTTATTTTCCTCCCTCTGAAACACTGTTCCTAAAAAATAAAGATCTGTGAAACTGCACTGCAATGTCAAGGCTTGCTATTCCCTGACCCTCCCCATGTAATCCAAATGAATATGCCTCCCATCCCCATTTAAAAGATGATTTGTTTTAATAAAAGTTGCTTCTTGATTTCATTCAGTTTTGCGCTTCAGTCCAGGAATTTTAGCTTGAATCCTGTAGGGAAAAAACCCAGATTTCAAAAAAGTCATACCTTGTTTTCCAAACAACTGTACAAGAAAAGCCAACTGCTTACAATCTAATACAATCTAATGCATTAATTATCCCCTTAACAACACTTCAAAGTGCTTTACATGTCAAAGAAGTATTCTGTTTGCATCTCTTGTTCCCATCTTAGTGACTGCAAAGAAAATGGATCCAGGCAGATCACGTGATCATGGTCACTTATGACTATATATGAATATACTTATTATTTTATAGTCATGTCTAAGACTATCAATTACTTTGGAAACTACAGGTGGTCCCGGAGTTTCAACCACTTGCTCAATAACCAAAGTTGCCATGGAGCTGAACGAGTGGTACTTGCAACCACCCCCTGAAGTTCCAGCCATCGTAGCACCACTATGGTCATTTGATTGTGATTTGGGCACTTAGCAACTGGCTTGCACTTACATTGGTTGTAGTGTCCTGCAATCATGTGGTCATCATTTGCAATCTTCCCTCCTGTCCCACAGCAAAGTCAGTGAGGAAGCCAGAAGGGAAGCCAGTTGCAAGTCATTCCCACTTTTTCTCCAAAGCCCTGCTACAGAGTAAGAGATCTCAGGGAATTCCTATACACTATAGCACCACCTGTCTACCCTTCACAGTGTGCACCCACCCACAGCATAACCACCTGCCAATGTCCCCCCACCTGCCACAAGTATGTAGCACCTGTTCATGGCTACACCTGCACACCCCCCACCTGCACCCATGGCACACCTCCAAATGCACCCTTCCACAGTCCTTGCGTGGGACTCCCACCTCTTCCTGCTTTAAGACTCACCAAGTTCTGGGACTTACGACAGCAATTGGGCTGTCATTGCTAAACAATGTGGTCATATGATGTTGCTCTTTACGACCACATTGTTTTGCAATGAAAATTCTGGTTCCAATTTGCTACTGTAACCTGTGAACTACCTGTAGCTCCAAGAATGCAGAAAACTTACTTTGCCATTCCATCTTTGACATTCTTGTTTACAAGTTCCACATAATGGTCAATTTGAGTCTGAAAAACAAGTTAAAAAATCATTTAAAACACTTGGTTTCTACATCATGAAAAACCATGAAATGGTTAGCATCACATTAAGTTGAAATCAAGCAAACCACAAGAAGTTACACAAGTGGAAACAATACAATATCTGGGGTGCCCTAGAGTCAATCTTGATTTCTGGTAACCACCTGGACTGTCCCTGCACTTTTCTTGGAAACATTTTCATAAGTGTTTGCCCTGCCTGTTTCCTAGGACTAAGAAAGAGCGATTGGTCCAAAGTCACCCAGATGGCTTTATGCATAAGGTGGGATCAGAACAGTCTCCCAGTTTCTAGTCTTATGCCTTAACCACTACACCAAACTGGGTCTCTGCACTTCATCTACCAAAGACTGAGGTGTAAGCCCTAGAATAGATTTAGCATGGTTATAACCTTAAAAATCTTCAATACATTACCCACAATGGAAAAATAGCTGAGCCCACCCCTACTGCAAAGCTTGAACACCCAAAAATTATGGATTCCTGGTCATTAGAAGGTTTATCACAACTGCCTTAGTTTATTCAATCCCAGTCATTCAGATTTGAACTCTGGCATATTAATTCTTGGTTGCTCCTCAACTGTGATGTTTTGACATTTGAAAAAATATTGAATAAACAGATTTTCCAAAGAAAAAATTCATAGTTATTTCATCAGCCTTTTCCATTTTAAAAGCATGAAATTATTGTGATATTTTAGCTACTTTTTATTTAGCATTTTGTACAAAAATATTTAGGTTTATGGCTGTGCAAAATCTTGTTATAAATATACATTTGAAATCATGCCTGAAGATATTTTCATTTCTATCATGTATAGATATATTTTTTACTGAAAAAAATAGGATTCTTGGGGGAAACATATTCTTGCTCTTATTTTGTAAAGTTCTGACGTAAAACATGTCAACTAGTTATAAAATACCTTTTT
Organism: Protobothrops mucrosquamatus; assembly: GCF_001527695.2. Lineage (NCBI taxonomy): Eukaryota > Metazoa > Chordata > Lepidosauria > Squamata > Viperidae > Protobothrops > Protobothrops mucrosquamatus. The sequence goes on along the minus strand of NW_015386332.1, from coordinate 1,483,415 downwards.
AGGTTCACTTAAGAAAGGAGTGCTGCCATTTCTCAGCTATAATAAACTATAATGTAAAGGGATCCCTAATGTTGAAAGAAGAAATCCAAACCAGATGAATTTTCCAAATGATTCAGGCTGTTCTCAAATCAAAGGAATATGGCCTCTTTACTTTTAATATCAATCCTAGGGCTACCACATCCGAGGCACAAAACTCAAGATGACCACTAGATAATAGCAATGGGTTATGGTTTGTTTGTTTTAAATAGTGGCTGCTTGGATTTCTGCAGCCCAGATAGGATAATCCTATTTAAGAAAGCCTTTCGCATCTTACTTAACTCTTGCTAAAACTAGAACAGTAGTGCAGGCATTGACCTTTAGAATAGTAGAGGCCACTGTCCTCTAAGAATCCTCTTCATCCTTTCATATACAATGTATTCTTTGTATCCTTAATATGAGTCCCTGTCGGGAGAAGGGCGGCATATAAATTAAATTAAATAAATAAATAAATAAATAAATAAATAATATGCTAGTTATCTTATTATCATATTGTCAATAAACATGCCACAGCTGCATACTCACCTGATGCTTCTCATAAATAATAGGAATACTGAAAAGTGATATCAGCGCTGGAAGAACAGAAATAGATTTAAACTTAAAAATATGAAAAACATCTGAAAGTTATAAATTAGGAATCAGATAATTTATGTGAAGTACTAATCATAGCTGTAACTACAGATGGGTAGTTGTGTGAAAAAGTATGTATACCCCATATCAATATTTTATCTTCATTCAAAATGGACTTTCAATAATTTATTCAACAAAAATTAACATAAATGCCATATCCTTTGGGGAAAAAGGAGGTGCACCCTTGGCTCCAATACAACAACAAACTCAGTGAGGGTTTCTAATAACTGTCTACATATATCTGACACCAACCAGGAGGAATTTTCTCCCACTCCATGCAGATTTTTTTTCAGTTGTGCAATGTTTGAGGGATTCCTTGCATGCAGAGCCTGTTTCAAATCATCCCACAGCATCTTGGTGAATCTAGATCTGGATTTGACTTGGCTATTCCAGAATCCTCCATTTCATTTACGGGTGGATTTACTGGAATGTTTAGGCTCATTACCATACTGACCTTTGGAAAAGATCAAACATTTCAATGGGGTGTACTTATTTTTTCAGAAGACAATAAACAGATATATACATATTAATCACTTTGTTCACATCAAAAGTTGATGTGCTTCTGGAGTCTGTATTTTTCCTGTTCGTGCTGATTGTACCCTTTCCTTACTATTTACAGTCAGAGGGCAACAACTTTTATAAGCCCAGGACACCATCAGATGATTACAGAGCACCAATAATAATAGGTTTCAGTTATTTTTCCTTAAATCCCTAAAGTGTTGCAAGTACTTTCATGGGATTTCAAGTCAAAATCTTACAAAATTTTAGCATCTTCACTTGAGATCTTAACAGGAGCTGGCAACCTTAAACAATCTCAGCTATTTTTTT
>NW_015386332.1:1468928-1481576 GCF_001527695.2 Protobothrops mucrosquamatus | reverse complement strand
CCGTCCCAAAATCCAAGCAGGGTTTTGTCACGGAGCATTTGTAACATGGGTTATTTGAAGCCAGGCTGGTTGTAAACGCTCCGTGCCACAATCCTGCTTGGCTTCAGAATGGGCCTTTTCAGGCAGCCTCCTTGACAGCAAAACAGCTGCTTGGCAGAGAGATTCCACCCCACCCAGGGCAAAATCAAAGATGCCAGCTGAAAAGGCCTGTCCAAAATCCAAGCAGGGATTTACAACATGGGGCATCTGGACTCCCTCTCGTTCTGGAGGTTGACTCCAAATGCCCCATGCTGCAGACACTCCATGTCAAAATCCTATTTGGATTTTCAGATGGACCTTTTTCAACCTGTCCCCATGACCAGAGGGAAATGTTTTGACAGACAGCAACAGCATATGACCTTTCCTGCTGATGACCTTTCCTGCTGGTTTCTGGGGAAACCAGCAGGGAAGATTGCAAATGGCAATCTTGGTAGTGAGGCACTTAGCAACACATCAAGCATTCAGATCACAATCACATGAGTGTGGAGACTATGCAACAACTGTAATTTTGGGCACGTGTCGTAAGTCCATTCATTGCTATTGTACTTTAGGTCACTGAATGAATGGTAGTTATGCAAGGACTGCCTGTAACTTGTCTAGTACTTTTTAGGGATGCACTGTACTATGAAAAAAAGCAGCTCAGGAAGAGATAGCTGGTTTAGACAATCTCTCTGCTCTCCATTACTGGCAGGGTGACGGGGGAAATGAGACAACCAGTACTGACTGCAACGACGAACACGACTGAGAAAAACGCTTCCTCTCATTTGTAAATATGGGCATTGGTTGCAAAGTTATTTTTTCAGCACTGCTGTAACTGCAATGCTGTCCAAAGCAGTTGCCAAACAAGGACTATCTGTAACAATGTTTTAACTTCCCAGAGTTGTAATAGGTTTGTCAGCTATCAGAGCTATCATGTGATTTATTAATAATAGTTTGGATTTTGTTTTATGTAATTAAAAAAGGAAAACTCACCTAATATCAGCAGTGTCAAACCATTGAACAAGGCACCAACATAGGTAAACACCCACATCAATACTGCAAACTGAAAGAAAAAATAATAATGAAACTACACCATATGGAATATCTGCTTAAAGCTCAAAGCAGTTCTGCAACTTGATCATATTAGCTGTACAAAGTTAAGGTGCTTTGGTGGGCTGCAAGCTATCCCAACTCACAAATTGCTTAACTTGGTATAAATATTATACAATTCTGGTTTATCTTCAAATGTATTTTGATCCAGCCATAAATATCCATATTTAAATTTATTTGATGCAAAAGCTCTTATCCTCCCAAAAGAGCATAATGTTTCTTTGTCTTTTAATTCCATATAGAACAAGTTGCAAGAAAGCCATAAACAGCGGAACTGCTTGCTAATTTATCTCAGAGCCAGCTTCACATTTTAGGTTATCTTACATAAGGCGTGTGTATTTTTTTTTAAAAAAAGTCAAAAGCTTATTATTATTTTAAAGTCAAAAATCTATTATTTACATTTGAGCGAAGCTGGGTGATACTTTTACAGGACTAGCCAGATTAGTTTTATCCAAGAGTTTGCTTGGTTCTCCTTACTTTCAGATGGCTCCTCAAGCCAATCTGTTTCTCCATCTTATACAATTCTTAAGCTAAGATTTTACCTTTAGAGAATCCACCAAATCATCCACTAGGAAGAGGCGCCTGAGTTCCTTAATTGTGCTGTTGAGATGACCAAGCACAAGATGGCTGTATTTCTGAACAAGCTCCTTAGACACAGCAACATCTTTATTTAAGTAAGCTCTGGAAGAGGAAACATGTTATTTTCAATACACTTAAAAATAGAGTTTTTAAGCTCTTCAGATTCTCAAGCAAATGAGAATGAAGGAAATGTTACATTATTAAAGAATTGCTCAGATGGATAAGCCTTTAGAACAGGAGTGTCAAACTGCCGGCCCATGGGTCGGTTGCATCATGCGGAGGCCGTGCCCACCCCAGCTCCGGCAATGCAAAATACAGTTGCAATATGTCGCAACACATCATGTGACACAGCAAATTTGACACCCGTGCTTTAGAACATGCCTCTATAAAATTTAGCACATTGCCCCTAATGAATTATTTAAAACAGTTAAATTGCAATATATAAAATCCTAGAGTTTCTTTCCAATGACTGACTTCTGAATGAAAGTAAACCTGATCATTTAATAATGCTGACAAAGGGAAAGCAAATGTTTTTTTCTACATTAATTGAAGCAGGATGGATAATAATCGATGATTTTTTAAAAAAAAAAATCTATTTTTTTTTAATTTAAATCAGTTTTTTCTTATTTTTATCAAATTGATTTTAATAAAATGCTTTTGGAGTAAAAATCTATCTAAATATAGTTTTCTCTTTAATATACATTAATAATTTAGTTTAATCAGCATGAAATGGAGCTTAGTTATGTAGCATGAGCTATATATTCTGCAATATTTACATTTTTGGTAAACTCATTCAATGAATTCAAGCTTTGCAAACTGAGATAACATGCATTGCATTGATGCATTCACACAATTTCACAGTAACCATGAGATAAATCATAAAACAAAGTTCAGGAATATTCTTTTATCCTATTGTTTTGCAAATCTATGTAGACTACAAACTGTATGATTGTTTGAAGAAAAATGCATCTATACCAGGCTCTAAGTGTTTTAATTAAATAAAAGAATTTGAGTAGTTCTCCAACTATCGTGTTTCCCCGAAAGTAAGACCCAGTCTTATATTATTTTTGCCTCCAAAAGAGGCATTAGGTCTTATTTTAGGGGGATGTCTTGTATTTTTTGTGACACCTGCCTCGCCTTGCAGTGGCAGCACCAACAGCCCTGTCCAGCAGGCGCCCATGTGGCTGCCGGCCCACTTCTGCTGCGGCCACTTGCAGCAGGAGGCTGCGCGGCACATCACGCCACTGCCACAATGAGGTGAGGCAGGTGGGGAGGGGGTGGAGCTGTCCTCTCTGGTGTCCAGTTTCTAAAATCACAAAGTTGCTTATCTTTGTTATAAGCCAGATAGCCAAAATAATTCTGTTTCCTATACAGTTATTCTTATCAGGACAGTTTTTGAAGAACAGTCTATTCAGTGTTCTTTGGTCTGCTACAGTTGTTGGCTGTGCCTTGGTGGAGATGACCTCAGTTCACCATGGTCCTCCTGGAAGTCACTAATTTTATTTATTTCTTCCAAAAAATTACCATTAAGCACGGTAACCAGATTGCATGTACCCATTTACTTATCTTTTATGTGATCTTCTTAATTTATTGAACAAATCACTTTCAAAATAAACTTGGGCAATTTTCATTTTTTTACTAGGCAATGATATCAAAAAGGGTGGTTGACATTAAGTCACAACACATGCTCCTCAAGTCTTATGGCTTTTACCAAAAAAAACTGAAGCTAGGTACACCCACCTCACTCCCAATTTTGCAGCCCGTAACACAAACCTCTTATTTTAAAAGGAAGGAAAATTAAGTTTCCTACCTGAAATTTGCCCTAGGGATATTACATCATTTAAGAGCCTATCATCCAATTTATAGCATTGCATCATTGATTAATTATTCAGGTTCTTGTTACAAGTGAATAATTATTCAGGTTCTTGTTACAAATATATCATAGCTGGAGAGGTTAATATAAACTGCATAATAAACCGGAAGTTATAGGAAAAGCATCTGTATCTTTAAGGAATTAAGTGTATAGATTGTCACAAAATTAAGCTGTTATTCTAGCACATCTGATCACTTAAATGGTTGTTTGCTCCCTAGATATTTGTTATATAAGTCTTGTTATAAGGGGTTTAAGGTAGAGTAGCAAGGGAAACAAACAACTTTGTACATTAATCATTAAGATCTGAAACAGCAGTCAGCAATCTTTAAGCCTAAGATGTCACTGCATCCCCACTCCGTTACTTGAAATATTATGAAAATTGAGACATCTATAAATACATACCTAAATTTTAATTTTTAGACCTTGAGGACAGCTTGACAGACTGTCTTAACACTCCCATCTCTTGACATTAAAAGAATTAGCTAAGCTACCAAGGTAACTGAAATTTGGGGAAAACCAATAGACTCAATACATTATTCCCATTCTTTCCTTATATAATACATTCATTTATTTAATAAAATAAAATCAAAATGATTTGCAGAATGGATCACTGACAAAACAAGCTGTATAAAGCAATGAAAAAGAGTTCCAGTCAGTACTGGCAAAGCAACAGACCCATTTAAAAATATAGAAGATAGTGCTCATTCAATAAATAATCTGCAAAATTCATGGGAACTATGTATGTACAATCTTGGAACTGCACAATCCTAGATTACCTATTGACATCACAAATCACTGTGCCTCTGACATATATTGGAATGTAATCTTTTGAGTATATTTATCATTATCATTATTCATTAAATTTTTATGCCACCCAATTCCCCCGTAATATAACTCTGGGCAGTTTACGAGTTATAAAACAAATAATTAATTACAAATAGGGAAAAGCACAAATATTTACCTAAAGGGATGGCCTTCATCTGACTTCTGGACTGCTTGGATAACTCCTTTGTATATTCTAAAACTGATGGTCACTGACAGGAGGCCCAAGGCAATATAAGCAATCACACTGACGATACTAAACACTGTTAAAGAAAGAAGCAGGAACAAGCTGGCTCCAAACACCACACCAGTCTTCTTAATGTCTCGCCAGTATAGGAGGTCAACCACTAAGAGAAAGTTAAAGGACAGGAGATTAGAATGCAGTCTTCAATATTACAGCATAGCAATGAAACCTGAATATGTTATAAACTGAAACGTAACAATAACAAACAGACATGCACACATACACCCATACTTTATTCATGCATTAAAACTTGTACAATATTTTCCAATATGATGACCAAAAAAATGATAATCTGAGAAATGTAAAGCCATTTGCTTCGTTTCCTTCATACTCTGCTGAGATAAAAGAGAATAATTAAACACCATATTTGCTAGCCAGGAATACAAATGCTTACTCAACTTTTTTTTAAAAAAAATTGAGGTCTAAAACAGCATACATAGAAACTCCCCCTGTACATCCCCTGCCTCACTTTATCCTGCACATAACAATGCAATGGGAAATGGCATATTGCAAAGCAAAAACATTAGCTTTTTTCATCACTTTTACTTCCCAGAATGTGCTTGGTCCCACAGTTGGGCTCCATAAATTTTCTTAGAAAATGAAAATGATGTGAAGCATGCCTAATCTGCCCAGAAAAAAAAAACAGCATGCTGCAGACAGGATACAGAGACCCAGTTTGGTTTAATGATGAAGGCAACAAGCTAGAAAGCAGACTATTCTAATCCTGCTTTAGCAATGAAAGCCAGCTGGGTGATGAATGGGTCAGTCACTCACTCTTAGTCCAACCTACCTAATAGGGTTGTTGTAAGAAAAAGGGGAGGAGGAAGGTATGTTGGGTATGTTTACCACCTTGAGTTATTTGTAGAAAGTAATAAAAGTGGGATACAAACAAGCAATCAAGTAAGTAATGTCTTCCATGGCTTCCAATTTCTGAATGAGCAAGCATCTCTCTGGGCTACCAGTTTTGTGAGCAACTACATCTTGTTTGCAAAATTGCATATGTGCTCACCAGCATAAGACAACTGGAGATCTTTATTTTAGGGAAAGAATGCTTAAATTCTAAAAGAACATTAACCTGCTTCTCCATGATTTGTGAAAGGCACTAGCAACATAGTAGTATTCCCAGAAAATGTGGAACTACAAAAATGCTAATGACTATAATAAGGCTGCTTCTTTTTTTTCTCCTTTAAAATACTTTGATCAAGGCAAACTCATGATGAAGACTGTATTAGATAGTAAATGTTGGAAACATTATAGACTACAGTATGCAAAATATATTAAGTTCAATAATAATGTTAATTAAGTTTTGGACTCTTTCCTAAAACATAAAAGTATTGAAAGTTGCTTATGTTTCTGAATCCTTTTATTTTTGCTGTTTAACTTCATAATCATTTATTTCTTTACAAAAAAACCAGCCTTAAAGGGCCAATTCCAACATGCCTTGTGTACATATTGAAAAATAAAATTATATTTCATGGGTTATGTATGCATGTACACATTATATAGATAGGTTTTTTTCTACTTTATACTCAACACTAAAACTTACAGGAAAGCTATTTCCAAATTCATGATGACAAATAATTAAAATATACACTTAAGCTACATAGCAGAAAAAAGCATCATTTTTCATTTCAAAATGGAAGCTAAATGCGCCCCTGAAAATGAGACCTGCTTAGATTATTACTGACTCAGAGGCAACTTTTTAAAATAAAAACATGCAAAACAACAAGAATTGTATTCCTTCAGGAGATAAAGCAATCAGGCCTTCTCTGAAATAAAGATTGCTAGCTACATTTGATAACCAAGAATAGTCATGCGGTATACCATATTTAAAAATAGTACTGCTACAATCGTGCCTCACATACATTCTCATCTATTTAGCTTTTTTTTTTTACTTTTCAAATAAGTGTCTTGGCAAAACATTAATCTCTTTATACAAAACTTTAAAAAATGACTATACTTTCAGCTGCAATGCTATTGCCTATCCCATTGGTTATCCCGAACTTAATATACACTTATACCCCTATGAAATCCCTTAATACTCAAAAGTTCATTTCACATCACACAAGCCAGAAACCTCACATGCTCACCACTCCTGGCATCCATCTTAGGACTGTTGCCTGTGCTTCTACAGTAGATTAGCAAATCTTTCTACTTCCTGCTAGGGCACACAAAGGTCTTCCAATAAATGCAACTGCCTCATGCCTACAGTGAGAAAACTCCAGACGATTAGAAAATATGTTAAGCTATTGTACGATGGCTGATGCCACTGTAATTCTTTGGAATCCAGAACTTCATTTTTGTAACTATATATTATGGAACACAATTTGATTTTAGAAACAAGCAAAGCAATCACTGGGTATTCCATTTCAAAAAGGAATCATACAATCCTCCCTATACAAGATCAAAACTATATAGAAGGATATGGGGTGATGAACTCCCCCTGCCTGCATCCTATATTCTTGAGGCCCCTCTTTCCAAATTATTATAGTTGAGGGGGGGAAATGAAGGGAAGTCAGCACTTCACAATTTCATCTCTCTTTTACTTCACTAAAGCAAGCAGAAGATGTCTGCCAGGAATTCTTTCAACCTCAATAATAATGTCACACTGGGTCACATGACAAGTGGCTTCGAAGGAGAAGCTGGCAACATATTTAGATACTACTCAACTGTGGGCAGAGATGTATTGGAAGAATTTTTGCTGGTATGTTTTCCCCCCTCTGCAGTCCCCTGCTAGACCCAGTCCATTTTTAATCTTTCTTTTGCCAATTTCTCCTTTTACCAAATTTGATTCTCTTGGGTTGGGGGGGGAGTAGACTCATTGGAGTCAAGTTCAATTCCTAGTGACTTTGAAGACACTTTCATGTTGTTTTCCTTAACAATGTACTATTAGTAATTTGCCAATGAATCCTTTCAATTTTTTATTTTCCTGTAAAATTTACAGCCAGATTTTCCAAGGGTACTCCTCAAAGCACTAACCAGATCTAAACCAACTTAGCTTTTTAAGATCAGTCAAGATTAGTTATCTACTGCATAATCAGAAGTTAAAGCTATATGCATTCTAAATGAAATATGCAATTTTTTTCTTAGTCTCAAGTCTTGACTTGATCTTTCAATGCATACAAAAGGGCACACACTTCAAAAACTGGACAGGGTCAGGACAAAGATTAAATCAGTTTTAATTTTAATTTTGGTAGTCAATACCATTAATGTCTATATTCTTCTGTCACAATCAAAATCGGTGGCAATTTTTGAAGATCCTTTGATTGCCATCTTCAAGGCTTTATGCTCTAATAGTGCTTCATTATTCTAGAACAAAACTGAACAGCAAATTTCACTGTGGATATAAAGAATTAATGCAATCTTGCATACAATAACTGGCTGGCTAAAACAGAAAGCATTAGCCTCAGAGCCCATAAATTAAAAGTCAGCAGCAGCCATTTCAAATTAACAAAGAATTTTGCAAGGACAGTGTGTTCTCCCTTCCACTCTATAGATGCTTTCTTCCAAATGCTGGGGCTTAATTAATAGTTATATGATACATATCATCACAAATTTCCTGATTCTGCCATGTTTGTCACTGTTGTGCAGTTCTTTTGCCACAGAAAAACCCCAGGATTTGAGGTATGAATAACCGAAATCAATACATTTACATGAACTGCCTCAATAAATAATGAAAATGTTTTTATTTTTCATCCTCCCTCCAAAACCTAATGTGGTCATCCCCATTTTAGTATGGAAGGAGCAATCTTCTTATTGGTTTTTTGTTTTTGCTGTTAATTATAGATAAAGGCAACTAGAGAATGGTAAATTAACAACCTCAGGCAATTGCCTTGAATCTATAGTTTAGAGTTGGCTACTCTTTTTGTATCCAGGACCTAAAAAGTTTACACATAGTCCTCGATCTATAACCAATTGTTTAATGACCATTCAAAGTTACAACGGGTTTGAAAAAAATTACTTCTGACTAATCCTTGAAGTTACAACCGCCACACAAACGGCGGTAGTGATTGCATTTTGGATGCTTGGCAACTGGCTTGCATCTATCTACAATAGGCTGCAGCAATTTGCCGTCATATGATTGCATTTTCTGGCAAAAAAATGCCCATTGAATAAAATGGGTTGTACTTACCACCATGTGGCTTGCTTAATAACCCCGGTGACTTGCTTAATAACTACTGTAAAAACAGTTGTAAAATAGCCTGATCACATGGTATTTTGACTCATGACAATTTATGACCAAAATTCCAATCCCAATTATGATTGTAAATTGACAACAATCTGCATTATCTGCTTGAGCAATAACTAGCAGAGCAGACAAGTTTGCAAGTATGATTATTTAAATACAGTATGTCTAGAAACTCATTACAGAAAGCAGAGAGTCACAGAACACTAATCTGTGTCACATGCAATGCTAATCTATATTAAGATTAAATTTAAAACCAGTCAAAGTTGAGAGACAATAGAACCTCAACTTTCTTTAGCAAAGTTAGTGACCCACATTTTAAGAATCTGGAAGTGTATTTTCTGTTGCCTGCATAAGCATGAAATCCCAGAGTCTGCATAAACTGAAAGCCCAGAACAAATTCAATATCATGAACAAAGTTCTAGGTCAGGGCTTTTCAACCTTTTCACCCATTGTACCACTTTTAGGATATGACAACATCCGAGTACCACCAGTCCCCTAGCAAGGTGTAAAAAACTTGATGACCAAAAGAAAAAAAAGTGATAAAGTACAGGTAGTCCTCAACTTACAACAGTTCGCTTAGTGACTGTTCGAAGTTACAATGGCACTGAAAAGACACCTGCCTGCCCGCCCGCCCGTGCTCTTTCTCCTGTCCGAGGTTTTCATTGTTGTGAGCATTTCTGTTGAGGATTGACAGTGGGGGTGGGGTGGGGGAGTGTTTGGTTTTTATTCCCCCCCCCCCCGTCTGCTGGGTGGTTGCAGCAGGTTTTGGTCACTTCACATGACCCTGGGACACTGTGACCATCATAAATATGAATCAGTTGCCAAGCATCTGAATGTAAATCACAAGACCCTGGAGATGCTGCAACATTCCAGCTGATCGGCGCTTCTTCAGGGCTCAGCAGAAGCACCAGGATCAGCGCCGAGCTCCAGCTGGAGCCTGGCGCTGATCCTGGCACTTTCACTGAGCCCTGACAGTCCCGAATCACCGATCAACTGGAAAGCGGCACTGATCCTGGCGCTTCTGCTGAGCCCTGACAGCCCTGCAGCTCCAGCCATCTCTTGCTCAGGCTTGTGCGGTGCTGCCACCGGTTCAGCTCATTCCTCTTCTCCGCTACCACTTTTTTAGAATGGTCGCGTACCACCTGCCAGGTGCCAATGTACCACAGGTGGTACCCATACCACTGGTTGAAAAGCCCTGTTCTAGGTTATGAATAGCAGAAAAGCAACATGATATATTATGATATCAATGAATGCTCTACTATATTCTTATAACATTTTACAAATATTAAGACACCACCGAAGCTAGTAAAGATTTGGTAGTAACCAACTTATTTCAAGTACAAGAACTATTTTCTACTATGATATTTCTTATTAGAGCTATATTTGATAGGGCCTGGGGAACATGCTCTTAGCATGCCATTACATATTGCAAAGTTTTAGGTAGAAGTTTCAAAGTAAGAGATACAGTTCAAAGGTTTACAACATGAAGGTTTACAACACTGCAAACTGACCTTGTAGGCTATCACCTACCATAGCTGTGACTCATATATACCAGCTATAAACAGCTATCATAGCTGTGACTCATATATACCAGGCTAAGTCAAATAATTAGTTAACATAATTTTTCCAAAAGTTGTCATCAAACTGAAGCTTTGGAATACAATAAAAGGCACAAATGAACATCATTCCTTAATTCAAATTTTAAGTAAATTGGTGCCATGTATATGTTTCTCTTGATCTTACCATTTATGATCCTTAAAAAATATTATACAATCCTGGTCTACATCAATCATTTCTCAGCCTTTCAGCAAATATATAATGCACGGTCAGAATCTCCTACTATGGGTAAAAATCCCCTGACCACACATGTATGGTTCATTTTTTGACAGATAAGAAAAAGCAAACCCTAGCTGCCCAGTATTTTTAACTATAAGTACCCTCTACTATTAAAATATAAATATAAATCAAACAAAACCCAGCCAAAAAATAAGGCCTACTGCCAGTTCCTCAGAAAAATGCATTTAACTTGGAGGCATGCCTAACTTATCTTTGCAGTGTCAATATTACCAAAGATGTTCCTACACTATATAACACATATTCCCTTTATGCAGCAGTTTTAGTACTATCACAGTACACACACTAGCAGATTTTAGATCAGCACTTTTTGAATACTAGAAAATGCTAATCCCTTGAGTTCTCCGTTACTCTCTTTTTGATGGTAGAAAAAACAGGATTTGTTAAAATATATTTAACTGATCATTCTTGTGCATATAGTTAATGAGTAAATGTTGTTCATCCCCTGGATTTTTCTTGCAAATAAAATTGTGGTAAAGTGGTGTAGCCCTTATTGTCTTAGAATGCATTAATCATACTTGAACTTTGTAACTTTTTTTCCTAGTACATGCAAGTATGTCCTGAAGTTGATTAATGGCTAAAACATAATTCTAGTCATTTTTGTTCAAGCCCACTAATAAATATCTAAAGCTTTGGTGATTTTTACACAAAATGGTAACCACAGTAACAATATCTAGAAAACATCCTGCAGCCAGAAGGCTCCACACACATTTGCACTACTCAGGTAACTTTGAGGACATAGAAAACCTCCAAATGGTCCCAACGACTCTCTAAAACAATGCAAATGACCAGCTGTTTGCAAGGAATATAAATCCTTCCATTCCTCACCATCTGGTCAGAGCTGAAGAAGCTTCTTGGATGAGAAGCGAAACATTTTCAAAGAAAAACAAGAAAGTCCATTTGCCTCCTGAAAAAGGACCTTTGGGAAAAACAGATACTTCTATTTTGTTTCAGACTGATTTATGTCCAAGTGTAAAAGTCCATCACCTTAAATTATTTAAATAATTTCACCTGAAACCAGAAATGTGCATGGAAGCATTATAACTGAGGTAATATGTAGAATTGTGTGCAACAATCCCCTGGCAACCACTTCATTGGATCATGGCACTTTACTGATTCTAATCTGGCTTTCAACATTTCTGACTGTAAAATTTGCACAATCTTCACATAGATGATAGATATCATGTACAATGGAACTAAGTGGCAATATAATAAAAATATGTAACAAAGTCTGCAATATAACTCATCAGTAAAATAATCCTTTACATCATTTAGAATTATATATATATTTCATATTTCAATGCTGTTCACCACACTAAATAAGCATCTAAAAGATTACCACAAACTTGCCACATTTGAGAGAAAGCATTAACTTATCAGAAAAGATAAAATTTGTTTTACTATGTTTGATATGATGTCCAGTTTGATGAACTGAAAACATCAAGAGGCAGAAAAAAGTATGACTAAAGCAAATAAAAAGCAATGTGTTTATGCAAGCTTTGTATATTTCTGAAAGCATAGCTATGAACTTTAGACTCCATACCATCTTGGCTAGAATTCCCCATTGTTCACATACCCAAACCATCCCAGAAAATTCGGCTTAAAACAAACATACCGGTACTTAAAAAGTAAGTTTTTGTCTGGCCACTCGAACTGAAGCTAAAATTTGAGGCCCAGACTTAAAATTAACATTTTCATAACACAGATATTTACAAGAACAGAGATTGAAGGGACAAAGGTCAGTGATTTACCTGGAGTTACTTCTTTATAGCAGATTGCTAGGGATTTGAAACATTGAATATTAAGCTAGATCATTTTGTAAATCAAGGAGACCTCAAATAACATTAGTATCTAAAAATAGCCAGGAGAGCTAGGAAACAGAGGGGGAATGAAAACTAGGGGAGGAACAGTTAGTTCTTCACTGATTTTACTGTTTTCTAAAAAAAAAAAAAAAAAAAA
>NW_015386332.1:1451480-1468828 GCF_001527695.2 Protobothrops mucrosquamatus | reverse complement strand
GCTCAGCCAGGGCATACCAAAGACAAGCTGTTCAATGCTGTCAGATGACAAGGCTTAATCCACTACAACATTTGCAGTCAGACAAATAATCACTCCCCCATATTTAGCATTAGTTTCTTAAATGATCTTTCTTCCACCTAAATTTACCATCACATATGCTACAAATTTACCCCTACACCAAGCTTTTTGTATAGAAGTCAACCCATAGCACCATAAAGACTGAAAATAAAAGTGAAAATGCAAATACCCTTATCCTTCCAACTGTTCATCTGACTGTCCATCTCTCTTCACAGTGGATCTGCCCTTTCAACTCGGTTTATCAATTATACATATCAATGGAAAGGCTGCATTTGGAGAAATAAAACACTGAGACATGAAACGTCAAGCTTCCTCCAGCAGAGGTCTGCAGTCTCTCGCTTGCTGCACAACTGCTGCAGGACTTAAATCACCTGACTGTCTTCTGGGTGTGAAGCAGACTGACGCAGTACAATCTGTAACTAGGCTACTGATTCCTCAGTTCAATCTGCAACCATTTACTTGTTGATAGTACAAAAATCCAGTGGTGTGGGGGAGAGGGACACATTGATGTTGTAATACATAGACAGAACTTTCCTGAGAATGTTTGGAATCTTGTGTAAAATACATGAGACAGTATATGTATTAATAGAAATGTTTTTAAAGAAAAATATAATCCACAATGAGGATGAACATTTAAACTCAGACATGTATAAACTGACAAAACGGACTACTAAGGCAGCTAAAGCAGCATATTTCTAACACAAAACCTCACTGCACAATTATTTTAGTATTATTTCTTCTACGCCTGAAAAGTAGAGCGTATGTATTATATAAGCACAGTGAATCAACAAAGGAGAAAAAGGCCAAGAGAAAGGCAAACTGCTTATAAATCTTAACATTAAACTTCATCAGACCTCAGCTTAGACTTTTTTCTTGTTAGAAACTTACATGTATATATATATTCAGTCATCTTGTGGATATGTAGTTAATTAGTAGCACTAACTTATATATGTAAAAAAGGCATTTTATAAAAATAAATGTTGAACTACTCAACAGTAAAGAAAAAAATTAAAAGATGACTTTTCATTTATAAACAGAAGGTGGCATCAGTTGTCTACTTTAGATTTTTGTAACTTTCCAAAGTAAATGAAATTTCAGAATTCTAGGTGAACTACTTAAGTATTTGTAGCCTGCTTTTAAATAGTTTCAAAGTAAGGCACAGCCAAATTAATGGATCAAATTAATAATCACCCAGTAGAAATCTGGAATAGGAGCACATATGTGAAATAATTTCCAAACCTGAAAAGCCTATATAAAAGTTGCACTTGTCCAAGTTGCCCAAAAGCACATGATACTTAAATAGTTTCAAGCCAGATTCTATACTGAAACCCAATTAAGATTCAGTGCTTTCTTTTACATGTAAATCCATTAATTTGTACCTGCATTTTGAAACAATGGAGGGCACTTCTTGTCAACTTCTAGGTGATAACATCCTTTTAGACACTTGAAGAGTATTATCATAAACCCTCTTTGCAAACTCAATCTTTTCCGAATAAACATTTCCAATTCCTTCAATCATTCTTCATAACATTTCGATTTAAATCTCATCATCATCTTCCTTTGACACTGTTCTGGTTTGTCTAAATCCTTACTAAACTATGGTGCTCAAAGCGAGACAGAATACATGTTAGAATACAATAAAAGGGCTATATAAAGTAAATGAAAGCTTGTGAAATCTCTTTTGCTTTAAATATTTTAATAATATATATAAATTATATTATCTACCTGTAAACTATAGCAAAACTGGGATTATAAATAGTTTTAAATTATTATATTGCTGATCTTGGTCTACATTGCATTATATTTTTATGCTTTACATTGCACTTAGATATTGTGTTTCAAATAAAAATACTAAAAAACTATTTAACCCCACTGATGAACTCTAAACAAAGTTAGAGTCAAACATCTAATGATCTTGTAGCAACTAATAAGTAATTAATGAATTCTTTATCCTTGCAAAGGAAAGCTGGCAATAACATTAATTAGAAGTGAGATCATGCTGATTTTTTTGTATTTTTCAACAAAATATAGTGCTTTAGAAGCCAAGCTTCTATATCCTTGTGAGAGCTCTTTCTTCATTCTCTGTAATTATGATCTTAATAGCCCATTTTTAACTAGGGCAATGATATTCTCCAGCTAGCAGTGATCCCTCCACATTTTAAATGCATTGTTCTATAAAACTGATATACCCAGTTTATAGTAGACATGAAATTAGTTCCAATCAGGCAATATAAGCAAAATTCATTTGAACATATAACTGGGTTTCAGGTTTCCATGGCTCAACACTTAAGCCAAGTTTTAAAAACAGCAATCCTCTTACTACATATATTAATGTTTTTGTTCTAAGAGCCTAATTGATACTTTTTAAATATTAATTAAGGAGGGCCTAAATTATACATTGGTACTGAAATGAATCTGACTGGTTGACATTTTTACTGAAGTAGAAGAAACATAGCATTTTAACTAAAATTAACTCTGAAAATAATCTATTCTTTTTTCAAAAAGGCCAGAAGGATAATTATACACAGTACGAAAGCTAAATATCAAGGCAAAATATAACACCTGGCAGCACATTTTGATCAATTAATCAGTTGGACTATTAGTTATCTTAAGAAAATTAATTACCAAAACTTAGAATGATAGCTACTGTTATAGACAAATGATACTCAATTTTTCACATTTTTAAATTTATTTTAATTTTACAAGCTGCCTAGAGTCATATATTTGAGAAGGATGACTATATAAATCTAATAAATGAATGAATAATTTTTCCTTTTCAAGAATTAGCCATTTAATTGCCACGTTTCGGGCACACAGCTTCAGGATACTGTTCATTGTAAAATTCTCCAGATAATTGAAAATCCTTTTTTTTAAATCATACATAGGCACTTAACAGAAATCAGACATTAAAATGGTATCATGGAACAATTTAGAGAACTGCATGATGTTTTCTGGTGAATTCACAGGACTTTTCACCTAATGCACATGCACCATAGGGCTTAGCAATGGAAAATTTTACATTGTGGCAAAAAAAATCAATGCAACAACAGAAATAGGTAGAAGTCCCTGCTGAACAGGAAGTAGGAAAGGACTGTGCATAGACAAAATACCTTCAAAATACCTACAATAATTTCTTGAGGCAACTGGCCTACAGAGTAACATCTACGTTTTTAAATATTAAGACATCTTCTGAAAAACTTTTCTTATTGTTTTATTCTAATTAGATTCTAATTCAAGTTTCCCCCCCCTAAATCTGCTGTATGCTACCCAGTCACTCTTGGTGAAATGGGCATAACAGCCGCCTTTGGTTAGTTTCAGCACATTCAACAGTTGCAACCTTTTTGGATCAAGGAGACAATGACTACACTAATTCATGCCATTGTCATGTTCTGATTATACAATTGCAATTTGTTTTATATGGGTTGCCCTTGCCAAAGCTACAGATAGTATAGAATGCAGCTGCCTGCTTATGGCTGATAGAAACCAGTATAGCAAAGTGGTATTGATATTGTGAGGGGTGCACTGGTTGCAAATTAGTTCTAAGGCCAAGTTAAAGTGCAGGTAAAATCCTACAACATCCTTATGGCACCAATTGTAACTATGTCAAATTCTAGATAAATTTTCCAGCCCAATATATCACGCTGAAAAGACATGCTACATATTCTCACCCCCTGACCTTCTTGGTTGCATTCCTCTTACCTTGGAATAGCTTGTCCAAGGTTAGGATGATTCCTCCTTTATTATTATTTAAAAAAAACTAGTAGAGACTGAAGAGCATCCTTTTCCATATAGTCTCTGAAGGACACAGTGCTACATAAAGTTTGGTGACAGCCGACAGCAGAAGCCGCAGGGTGTGTGTCTGTGAGAGAGAGCTAGTAGGCTGACCAATGTAATGCAATTCAGGAAAAACAGCATTCCCCCTAAAATTAAATTGGTTCCAATCTTGCTCTGGTTTAGAAAGGCCATTAAAAGACAGCTATTACAGGAGACCTTGTGGGGAAATGGTATGTTTTTTTTCTACATTAAATTTTAATTTTCTCTGGCAAATGAAACGGTCATAGTGGCATATTTTTCCTTTGTTTTCATTTTTACTGTTTTAATCCAGGTTACATGATGAAGAGTTTTAGAATCTCAAATGAGCACGTTGTGTCTAAGGCAGGGGTTCTCAACCAGGGGTACAAGACGATGTTCCAGGAGGTGCAAAAACTTGGGTTTTCAAAATTATAGTGTATATGCATAATTCGTTGCCATTATTTCGAACTTTTGTTAAGGGGTGTGAGAATATATTAGAAGCGTTCCAGAAAAGGTTGGGAACCACTGGTCTAAGGTATGTTGTTTCTAATATTTAGAAAGTTGCATAAAATGCGTTTAAATAAAAATTTAAAAAACAGGACCTTGCCACACAGTAAGGACTAGCACTTAGCACTCAGACTTATATAGTGCTTCATAGTGCTTTACAGCTCTCTCTAAGTGGTTTTACAGAGTCAGCATATTGCCCCCAACAATCTGGGTCCTCATTTTACCAACTTCAGAAGAATGGAAGGCTGAGTCAACCTTGAGCAGTGAGTACTGCATTCTAATCATTATGCCACAACGGCACTTAATAAGGCACATGTAAATGCAGAACCTGTTCTATCTGTTCTGCTGAAAAGCTGTACATCAGCTGTATCATGAGAATATTTCACCTTACTTGTTATGTAAATGGATGTGATTTAAAGATTTTTAAAGCCACCTGACAGGGCTTGTATTCTAAAAGGCAGGATATAGCTGGCTTTAATAACAGGTGTAAAAGAGTACTTAACTTGATATTGTTTCACAGTATACCATATTGTGTAGCTGTGGTTTTCATTTTATATTGCTTAATGCTAAGATAGGTTCTGAATTTCATGTTGGATGAGGAACCAAATAGCCAACAAAATAAAATGTGTAATGCCATCAATAGAGTTTGAACAATTAGTCCAATAATGAAATACAAAGGTCAACCAATTCTACTCACATCTAAAAATATCAAAAGATGGTTGTTTCTTCAATTTATGGAATGATCCTAATTCTGTAACTTTACTCAACAGTTGCCCTAATCAGCATACTTAGGCAATTCTTACAGATCATCCCAGATCTTTATGATAATGCTGATAAATACACACCCAAAGGAAGGGCTGCTGGAAAATATAAAATTTAAAAAGCTCCAGTTCTCAAACTTAATATAATGTATAATCCTCAGGATAACTGTCTAAATTGCACATTAGCAAATACCCCCTTCTTGTTAACTAAATTACCCTCTTGTTAGAAACAAATCACATATACACTGTTGGGTACAATTTGTAATGGATACAATTTCCAACTACAAGCCATACAAAGGACACATGAATTGCTGAACATAACAGCTTTTCTCCCATTCTTTATTTTTCCATTATATGCATTTAGAGTCTATAAACTAAAAAGATCCATTTAGCAACCAATCAAATATTTATTATGAACATAAATATCATTAGTTTGAATACCTTCAAACTAATGATATTTCCGTTTTACAAATTTCTCAAAACCTCTTCCAAAATAAGATCTAATAGAAGCAAATTCTTGAACATAAGAAATGAACAAATAAGGCTTTAAAAAGGCTAATCTTACTAAACCATCATCTTTACCCTTTACTTATAAAATGTCCAAAAGTTTCATTTTAGTTAAGCTTCAGTACTCTCTTATTTCTGCTTTTCCAACTGTGAGGTACTTTTTCCTGAAACAAAACAACCAGGCCTGTATAAGTATGCCAGACAAAACCACACACTACCGATTTATATAAAGACCTTAACAATAGCTGTTTTAAATCTTATTCCAAACCAAAGGTCTTGCCTTTTGCACTGCCACTACATATCATTTCTCTAATGAACTACTCAACATGATCTGAAAAATGAAAGAGCTAAACACACTATATCAAAATGAGATTGCAATAAGTAGGCCAGAAGCTTCAATAATAAATATAATAAAATGTAGTTGCATTTGAGCACTGCACTAAAGCCCACCAGCATCTCAATAAATTCAGATTTAAAACTCACATAAATTCCCTGTAAGAATATTGGGATTTCAGGTACCAGAATTTCCAGCCATTGTACTCAAGCAGAATTCTGGAAGTTGGAAGCATGCAGAGAGAATCAAGCTGGGAAAAGTTCACAAAGACAGTTTAAACTGCAGCATCTACTTTCTGCTATGATCAAGATGAAACTTAAATTAAAATGGATATTTATCTTCAGAACAATGGCAAGCAAAGAACATAGTTGTTTTCTCAGAAGAGTTGTATAATATAAATACACACACGACAGAAACATAACATGCAGAAGAAATGTAAATAGTTAATGATATGCAAAAGAAGTTAAAGCAAATTACCTGAAGGCTCACTCAGCTTTGATGAAAACATAGAAAGGGATTTCTCCTTTTCTTTAATTGAAACATCTTGGCTCTCAGCTTCCTTTCTTACACTGACTACTTTTTTCTCTGAGGGCAAAGGAGTAACATCAGTTGGAGGAAAATGCTCCTTGGCTGCTTCATGTACTTCTCTGTTCAGGTCTTCAGAGGATTTTTCCAAAGAAGGATCCTGCTCTTCAAATTTGATATGTATGTTTTTTAGAGACAAGTCCTGTGCTACTTCTTGGTAAGCAGGTGGTATCAGCTCAGCTTGAAGAGTTTCATAAAGTTTTTTACTTTCATCCTCCTTTAATGTATCTTCAGTACTTCTCATCAGCTTGTCAACTTGATAAGGAACTGTGCCATCTGCCTCTGGAGAGGACTGTACAGGCAGCACAATTTTCTCTTTCACGATGGGTTCCTTAAAAACAGAAAACCCATCAGTATACACACCAAGTTCTTCCATATGTTGCTGTGGAGTCTTTTCTTTCTTAACTAGATCTGCAGCCTCTGCTTCCAAACACCAAGTAGTTGGCTCATTTTTTGAAGTTTCCAGTTGAGGCTGGAATGACTCCAAGTATGGTTCAGTAAGAGAAGATTGTACTTCTTTATATGTCTCTTTCTGGCCTCCATTTGGTATAATATTGGTAGTTGTTTCAAATAATGATACTTTCACAGCTTCTTCTTTCTGCACAAGATTAATTTCTGGTTGACCACTAAATGAATAGCTTTTGTCAGATGGCAATGAGAACCTTTCAAGATGCTCACTGTATTCCGGCACAGGTTGTGATACATACTCTGTGATCTTCGCTTTCGAATAATCTGTGAACTCTGATGAAGATACTTTGGTCTCTTTAACTAAATCACATGCAATTGATATATATGAAGT
This sequence comes from Protobothrops mucrosquamatus, assembly GCF_001527695.2. Classification (NCBI taxonomy): domain Eukaryota; kingdom Metazoa; phylum Chordata; class Lepidosauria; order Squamata; family Viperidae; genus Protobothrops; species Protobothrops mucrosquamatus. Next base: position 1,461,465 of record NW_015386332.1, on the reverse strand, counting down.
ATCTAAATCTTCTAGAGGCGAGTTACTCTCATTGTCAGGTTTCTTAGCAGCTTCAACCGTGACTTCTTTTGCCTGGATTACTAGTACATTTGTTGCTTCCTGATAAGATGGAGGCTTCTCAGATTTCTGTATTACACTCTCATAATCATTCTCATATTCATCAGCAGCAGTGAAAGTTTCAAGAGGGGATATTTCAAGCTGCACAAGAGACCCTCCAACCACAGCAGAGTTTGCAGTTAATGGTGCTTCCATAACAATATCTGGCAAGATAGGGGATGGAGATGCTTCAGACCCTCCTTCAAAGGAAGGGCAGAGCTGTACAGCAACATTCAAAGACTCTTGTGTTGACTCAGATGTTTGAACCAAATCAATCTTTGTTTCATAAGCAAGCTTGGGACTAATTACATCATGAAGTTCACTCTCAAAAGCTTCTTGAACCAAATCTGGAGTTAGACCTTCAGGGACATTAGTATCAGATACCTTCTTCAACAAAATCTCTTCTTTCTTTGAATCAACTTTCTGCTCTTGGCCACTTGTCAAATCAATATGGGTACTGCCAAATTGGTCCATCATTTCTGCTATCTTTTTCTCATCTGTTTTATTTTCATATGCCTTTTCTTCTGTTAGAGAGAGAGATGTAATCATGTTGCTCTCAATTTTCTCTGATGATTCAAATTCTGTACAAGTAATGTAAGACTGTGAAGATTCCTTTGAGGCTTCTGGAGTGTTGGGGAAAGAAATATCTTCATTGCTGCTTTCATTCTCCTTTTCAATGATTTTGTGGGCAGGCAGAGCCTTAGCTTCCTCAACATATTTGTCTGCAATACTTCCTAATTTATTGTCTATCTCATTCTCAGATACATCCTTAAAATTACTACTTTCATTACTAACCCAGGAGAGTTCAAAAGGCTTTAAATCTGCATATTCATCTCTTGAATAATGATTATCAACTAAAGTTATATTTTCACCATGATCATAGATAGCATGCTTCCCCTCTTCAAGACACTCTTTTTTATCTTGCTCTACAAATAATTCAACAGGTGATTCTAGAGACAAATCCTGTTGGCATATGGATAATTCTTCTGTATCGGCAATTCTTTTAGCATCCAATGGTTCCTTAGTCTGAAATAGGCAGAATGAATGATCCTCGCCATATGAAGATTTTACATTTGCAAATTCATTGCCATCATCTGCAAGGAATGGGTTTTGTGCAGTTTGGGTAGTAAGTTTAAATACATCACTTCCAATTTGACTGTAACTATGTTTTGCAGATAGTTCATCTGATAATGTATCAAGAGCTGCATACTCTTTAAAAGGATTGACTGAAAGAGTAGAGAGGGAGGGAAGAGAAGCAGTAGCATCAAGAGAGGCAGCAGCAAAATCTTCTTGCCTGGCTGAGCATGCATGACCCAGTTGTTCTTGCAAGTCCATACCTTTGTCTGTGGCCGTGGACAGAAAGGACAGTTAGCAGCAATGCAAGCAACCTCAAAAGTTAAAGCAATGCTAATGACATGTTCCAAAACAATGGCTAGCCCAAATCTTATTGTAGAATGATTAACAGAAAAAGCATGCAAGATTAAGAAAATAGAATCAAAGTTAATGAAGCTGTGAACACTATGCAAAATAATAAACCCCTGGCAGAATTCAGAACAGTACTAAGTGTACAAGCTTCATAACACAGACATGAGTAATGGTTCTCCTTTCTCTTAATCCTCCCCTTTTAAAAAAAAAGTTGCCAATATATAAATACTATTTCTGAACAATAATTCAGAGACTGGCTAGTGGATACAGACAGACATTTCTTTTTCCTTCCCCTGCTTTTTCTGTTATGTGTATTATATTAGCTATGTTCAGTACTAATCAGCTTCAGGGGAAATCTTATTCAGCATTAACCAGAATAAGTACTAACAATGTGAAAAGTAAACCCTAGGAAAGAGAAAATTAATGCTAGGGAAATGGAAGAAAACACAAGCCTGTAGCCTATTTCCAGTTTTAAAAACTGGTAACCTTTGCACTTGTACTAGTCCATATAACATGTCTGAAAAAAGGGGAAAAAACTTACTACAATTATAGTAACAAGCAGTACTAACACTAATACGTCATTAATTCTACATAATTAATGCTAACTATGTCAGCAACAGGAACTACATTAAAAACAGTTTATCAGTACCTAAATCATCTTGTAGAGAAGGGTCCAAGAATTCACAAAGTGTGGTTTGAATTTAAAAGCATTCACTTTTAATTTGTATTTTATTTTATGTCATTAAAAAAAACAAAGTTATGTTTATTAAATTTAGAAGATTTAACATTCTTGGATCCAAACCAAATTTTAGTAAATACACAAAGATGCTATTAGTGGGAAGGGAATACAAAGGACACTGGGCGTACTCTAATGCAAAAGGCTAGCTGAAATGACTTGCCTGCAGAAGAATGCATCAGAGGTTCAGATGCAACAGGAAGAGCAAAAAGTGTCTCATCTGAAAAACAAATACAGTATGACCTCAGCAGAAATGTATGAAAACAAAATATTTTCAAAAAAAGAAATAAGGGAAGGAAATATTCAGTTTACAATCTTTAACAGATATTTTACACAAGAAAAATGAAGGAAAAATGTGAATATGGAAGTTACATACTATGTCTCCAGTTTTGTACTACAAACAACATCCTCTATATCAGATGGAAGTGTAAATGATATCAATTATATAAGAGGGAGATCTGGGATCACCAGTCAGGTAGAACTCTTACAAAGCACATTACATTAAACAAAATCAAATGTAGGCATTTTTAGAGCATCTAATGACTTCACAAATGCAGATAAATATTTCAGTTCCTTTTACCAGTCACAAGGAGTTTTATGGGATGGAGTTGTATGTGCCTCTGGTAAGAGATAAGAACTCCTAACTTTTATTAGCCTTCTACCTTTTCCAATTAATATGTAAATAACGTATTAAATAATAATTGTATCTCTGGTAAAATTAAATACCATACTGAATTTAGCAATGTAAAATTTTAGGAATCACTGTGTTATTGAACAATCAAGAATGTCAATATAAAGTCATGAAACTGCAAGATAAGCAAAATGCAACATGCTAGATTGAAATTTCATATCTTTTTCTTCTTTCACAAATCTAACAAGTTCTTTCTGCATTTTAATTTAATTCAACATTTCAATAGTTAGTAATATACAACAATGCTGAAGGATTTACACTGAATCAAATAGTAAAACATCAATTCAGATACTGAAAAGAAAAATCAGTTTTTCTCCAGCTTTTAGTTCACATCTTTGAACAATTCTGACAAGCAACTATTTCACAAATAGAATGCTGAAGAAATACAAGAGTGCATACTAGTTCGATAACTCAATGCAGTCCTTTGATTCAGTGTCAAAGCAGCTTCAATTTTCCAAATCAATTTTTTAAAAATTATGCATATATAAAAGCTCTTCCACACTATCAAATCAATTTAGACAAATTTGATTCAATCCAACTACTCAATTTTATTTGGAAAGCTAAATCCATTCATATACTGTATTTAATTGAACTGTCTTCTAATCCAAGAATAGATACTAGAGGCGTATAGATATAAAACAGAGATGCTTTGGATTCAGTATGGGCACCTCACTATGCCTTTTATGAGTTCCTTGGAGAAGTGTACCATTCAGACCACAAAAGGCATGACCTGTGTTGGATCTGATTACTACATTGCTTTATGCTTTCCAAGATACACCTGTTAACTATTTGCGTTAAGATAAAATAAATTTGATCTTTAAAAACTATTTAGAAAGTGAGCCAACAGACCATTTTTAAGCGAGGCAATGCGTATTATTACTGAATACCAATAAAGGTAGATAGGTATCATGAGCCCACTAAGTAATTTTGTAAATGGTTTGCTGCCAGAAGTTAGCACAAGTAAAATACCTGAAGATCTCTGTAGTGTAGTGGCAACAGAAAAAATTGAGCTACTGGCAGATCATTATATGCAGTTATAAGTGCTCATAACTGTAGGCATATATCTGCTGGGAGTGTTGTGGCAAGGGACCCTAACATAATGTAGAGGAAATTCCTTTTGAATGTTATTTTGATATTTAATATTCAATTGGAAAGTTTGGCTACATGTTCGCTATTGGATTTTGGACTGCTGCACATTAACTCCTGTATCCCTGAGGGTTATACTCATGATAAAAAGATCAACAATCTTATATGGGCTGCAGCCAGTGAGAATACAATTGACATGGTAATTAATTTGAACAAATGGCATGTCCGTGACTGCTTCTAGAAGCTGAAAGCTCTCAGTCATTACCACAAGCATTACAGGTAGTCCTCAACTTATCACCACAATTAGAATCAGAACTTCCATCACTAAGCAATATGGTTAAGTGAATCATTCTGAATCATTACCTTGGAAACCAAACAAGGCATACCCTCTATGAGGTGGAGTGCCTTTTTTTAGTCCAGTGTGGCAGCAATCTGTGGTCCTCTGTGGAATGAAGGGCTACTATTGCCTAAGTAGAGAAGCTACGCTGGCTGTATTTCCTTTTGTGAATAGTGGCAGTATTCTTAAAGCAGCTGCCTGGTTGCATAGGTTAAGTCTCATCGTTCTCACGTAATGCTGGAAAGGAATTCTAGGCCAACTAGGACAATCCTTTGCACTGCAGATGAGTGCTACAAGTGGGCGCTAGAAAATGTGATCAGACTAGTGTTGTGGGTGGAGGGAGTGGCAGCAGAAGTAAATTTGGCCTGAATATTTATCATACAACCAGGGGATGCTGCAACCTTATAATTTCGAATGGTCACTGAATAGTTGCTGAACAAATGCATGTTAAGCAAGGACTAAGTGTAACTGGTTTTTTTCTATATTGTGTTACTTTGAATATTATGGTTTTAGTTTTTAATGCATTTCCAAGGTCAATTTTGACTTTTGTAGTACCACATGATATGAGGCTATGACATAAAAGTATTTTTATTGGTTAGGAATTTAAGTAAATCCTATTGCCAATAGCTAGACAAGAAAGGCTAACCTAATGGGGATCAGAAAAGAGAAAGGTACCACTCCAACTACATATTTCAAGGAATAGAGAAACACAAATGTTGCTCCATTATTGCAGTAGAAAGTTGCTCTTTTTTTATTCCCTAAACACATTTACATTCTTGTTTCTGCTTAGAGTTGTTTCATTCATCTCCACAGATTCTGAACTAAAATATTTTTTTACTCTCTTACACATATTATGTGGTACTTCTTTTAGAAGAGCAGCTGAAAAACATGTTTTAAAAATAAATATTTCTCCATGTCATTAATGGTTTTATGTTATATTGAACATTCCCTTCATACATAACATTTTGTACAATACACTTCTAAAATATCAGCTCTTATTTTGGAATTTTCCCTCAATTTCTAAAAACCAAATTTTATTTAGCTTTTGATTTCTTAATATTTAATTAAGCAAAGGAACTAATTCTAGTTTTATTCTGAGCAGTCATCCCTATGCTTATTCAACAGAAGGATCTGGTAGTGAAAATAAAGAAGCACATTAAGTAAATGTGGTGATTAAGGCACCATGTGAGTTATAGTTCTTCCTTAGGCAGTGAATCCAGATGAGTGACTTAGGGCCAGTTACTCTTTGTCAGTCCTAGGACGAATGATAAATCACTCTGAAAATCTTGCCAATAAAACTCAGTCAGGAATAACTTGGGAGTCCACATTTCAAGTTGCTAAGTAATTTATCATTAGAATAAAATATTATCATTTGTTATTGCACTATAGCTTGAAAATATATACTAAAACATGTCTACATACAGATTTTATTACTTTATATTACTGTGTAATTTTTTATAGTTTTAACTACTGTATTACTACGAGAAAGTTTTTGAAGAAATATAAAACAAGCAGTTAGACAGAATGTTGGGAACAGCTGGTAAGCATTATATATCAATTAGACCAGTGGTTCTCACCTTTTCTATACCACGGACCTCCTTTAAATACCTTTTGTTGCCACAGCCTCCCCCCAAGACTTAACTCAAGATTTAAACCACAATATTTCTTCAAGCCTTCACAGACCTCCTGTGATGACATCATGCCCCCCCAGGGGTCCGCAGACCACAAGTTGAGAACCACTGGAGTAGACCACTGTTGAAAGAAATACACATAAAAAACTTGTCTTTCTACATTCATTTTTCTTTGAATTTTGCAAATCAGTTTGCCAATTAAAAAGGGAAGAATACCTGGACAAAAGTGCAAACAAGCATGAATATATACTAAAAATATACCCAAATGGACTGCATCCACAGATGTTTGCAAAATTAAATGGCTTATACAGAACTACAAACATAAACTAGTATCGTAGAATGTGCAAAAGCAAATTTTAATGAATTCATATTTAAAAAAACAAACAAACCCCTAAATGATTTACCAAAATGAGAAATTAAAAGAAACTTATAACAGGTAAGTTTCCCAAAACTTAATAATCTACAAATTTTAACAGATTTTCATCTGACAGGTTTTTGCACTGTTGTAGTATCACGTGCAATTTAAATAGGATCAATTACCAAAATATTGTTTGAGAGTCACTAATAGATCAGAGAAAAGGTACTACTTCACTTTAAAAAATAAAAAGTTTTAAGCATGTAATAAGATATTTAAAATATCTATTGATGCTATCATTATGTCTCTTCTTCAGCCCAGACAAAACAACTCAGAAGTATAGGCAAACTGAAACACAGATGGGTTTGTGACAGGCATGCAACTTGCCATGATGACCTGCCTGCTAGGAATGAAATCTGTTAACTGCCTAAATATACTACTGGGCAAGCAAATCACCCACAATCAAAAGCCTTCAGCTTCCAAGGATAAGAGCTCATCATCAAAAATTGGATCTCAACATATCCTCCTATGAAAACATTTTTCTCAATTTCGAAATGATCTCTTCCTTCTCTCATGTTCTGTGACACTGAGGAAGCTACCCTCAGGAGCAGGACAAGTGTCTAATTCCAGAAGGTCTTGTCCACATGTCTTACTGCCTTTATGGGCATCTGCAACCCAACCACCTTTATTTCAGTGGAAAAGGTTTGTTTTTTGAAAGCAACAGCTCAACTCACTGAACAAGTACTTTTTATACCTAACAGGCAGACCATCAGTTGTTGAGAATAGGAGAGCATACAAGTTTTGCTATCATATATTAGACCCTCCTGAAATAAATCAGAAAACATTATCTTCTCCTTTCACTTTCTACTTTCATATACTATTTATTGGCAAGTTGGGCATTCTTGCCATTGTTTTACTGTAAAAGCTAGTTTTATTGTATACTTTTACAGCATTTGTAATGTTTTCCCTCCAAAGGTGAGGGGACAATGCGCTCCTCCCTTCTTCTTTTGCTTAGAAAGCTCCCTTCTTCCTGTTTGTTCACCCTGCTTATGAGTGGCTAATTGCTTCCTCTTTCCAGAGTCCTAGCTATCGTGCCAATACTGAGATCATCAAATATATAAGTTTAGTTTGAGGTACAGGGTGAAAAACTAAATGCTGCAAATTTCTTTAATGAAGTATATTCACTGGGTGAATATATGCTCATAAAAAATCTTACTACATGTAATTAGCTTGTCCCACAGGACTTAATAATGGTTATGTTGTAAACTTATATACTTCTTGTGGAGAGGAAGGAACTGAAAAGATTAACTTTGGTGTTTATGTCAGTAGCACTACATGACACAGTATCAAACTGTGATTTCCCCACAATCTTAGACATTGTTGCAACATTATATGAACTTGCATTCTCAACCAAAAGTTTAACAGATTTCAAGACAAGTCTCTGCTATTGCTTGCTTTAAGAAATCACTGGGAATATACCTAAGAAGTGGCAAGAAGTTGCATAAATTTAAATATTACTATAGCATAATATAGTTGCTACAGAAACTGATGTAATGGTTCATTTGTGTATGAGAAATATCAAAATAGTATTTTTTTTTAAATGCAAAGTATGAGGCAATTTAGGAAGAGCTATTCTGCTCACCCTAATTATACAATGAATTGTCAATAATTATAGATTTAATGCAGGGGAGCATTGTAACAATTTTGAAAGATGACTAAAAAGATAATCTTGAAAATATGTATATGTTGTTGAGTTATTGAAGTTTACGTATGTGACCATTCTACCATACCCACAATTTAGGGAAATACTGATCTTATTTTATGCCTTCTTGTACTGTAACTTGTAAAGCTCGTTACATATTATATCCTAGAGAATGTGAGACTGATACAACTGGCAAATTGCCATGTAAATTTCATAAAATGTTATTGTTTAGGGAAAATTAACATTATCTTTCAATTGATACAAAATTAAGGTTAATGTTGGATACAATCTTCAAAATAAGTGTTCTGTCACATATTTAGAAGCATTATATAAAATCATATTAACAAACAAATGTCTAAAGAACTCTATTAAAAATATAAAAATACAAACTTCTGTGTCTATCCATAAACCAAATTTACAAGGACTGATCTTAGATTTACTGCCTCCAAGTACTATGCATAATAAATACAATGTTAATTCTTTTCTAGAATTTCATATTTACATATAACATAGTCAATAATCTTGTCCAAAAAGGCAGACTCTTAGAACATATAAAGTACCATTTTGCTGTCCACCCCTATTATGCCAAGATTAGACACAGGGCATAGAAAAACTGTTGTATATTCTAACAAATTTGTTTAGTGTAGCCAAGAAGTGATATTTGGAATTCTTGAGTGTAATCCTTTATTGAAGTTATCAATGAAGCCCTAAGACAGCTGTGTAATATTGTTTTTAAAATGATTTCTCCAATTCTTTCCATAAAGATGGCTAGAGAAATATATTAATTTCTTAATGTGCACAGCCCATATTTATTATTCATGATGAACATCCTGCAATTATCTTTCGCATAAAACTTCCACTCTTGCAAACATTTACATTATCGTAAAAGACAGCTTAAAAATAAGCCTACAAATATTTATTACTCCATTTGACTAGCCATTACAGAAAAAATATTGTGTAATTTGGAAAAATTGAATGAAGAAATAAAATCTGGGACTGTAAAATTTGCAATGAAAAGTTAGAACTCATATAATATTTAATTTTACACATACACTATATTTATTAGATCAGCATATAGATCTTTTCAATGGCTTTTGGGATAAGGCCCTATCCCAAAAGACTGGAATGCTATGATAAAACTCAAAAGTATCTTCAACAAAATATTAGGTTTCTTCTTGCTTTTTCGTCAATTTTGGAGACATCCAGTGTTTGGAAATGTTAGTGTTGTGCCATATTTTTTCCACTTGTTGATGACTGTCTTCACTGTGTTCCATAGTATATCCAATGCCTTGGAAATATTTTTGTACCATTCTCCTGACTGATACTTTTCAACAATGAGATCCCTTTGATGCTTTGTAAATTCTTTACAGACCATGGCTTTTGCTGTAATTGCTGAATAAATGTCAGAAAAATCTTAGTAGAACCACTGAAGTTTATATGGGCTTGATCAGATTCTCTTTAATTGATGGCAGGTGTGTGCTGCCTACTATTTAACTTCAGTTTGAATTGAGATTGGTTAATTCCAAACACAGCCACATCCCTACTTATGGGGGGGGGGGGGAGGAAGAAATCACATTGTAAATTTTTTATTTTCCCCTAAAAGATGTTAGTTTTTCAATTGTATTGTACAATTTATATGTTATATTAAAAGTGGAAAATTTCTGAAAATGTGGTGTGTAGACTTTTTATATATACTGTATATAGTAGCAAAGAGACATGCATTTGGTGGAAAACCAAAATAACAATAAATGGTATAAACTAAACAAAAGTAGTAGAAACTGATTCTACCTCCATAAATGTAAAAGAAAAAAAATAGAATGAATTTTGGAGGTTGGGGAAAAACATACAGATCTCAGGCTGTAATTTTCCCTGTCCATAGCATCGTTCAGGGATACCTTGGTAAGACAGCCTTGTCAGAAAGTCAAG
>NW_015386332.1:1420646-1451408 GCF_001527695.2 Protobothrops mucrosquamatus | reverse complement strand
AAGTGAAACAGTTTATTTTGAAAATCTTCCGATCAGGAATATATTGAGAAATTCTGTGAGATTATGAGGTGGAAGCTTTCAAACAAGGGTTAAAAATATCCTGTAAAAGGAAGCTTCTCTTGGGATTAATTTTCTAGAAACTGGAGCTTCAGCTTTGCATCCTCAGGAACAAATGAAAGGAAGTCAGCAAAGCTTGACCTATATGGCTGTGAGGGATTCTCAATAGCAAGCTCTACACACAAATATCTAGAAAATATTATCAAAACAATTAAAATCAAATTATTTGCAGATTCCAGGGCTAGTCTGCATATTTGCTATCAATCATTGAAAGACCAGTACAAAATTCATATGGATTTGTATAGTAATAACTATTTTGCAATTGTGGACATTATATATATCAAGGAAAAAAATCCTCACCTAAACATTCAAAGTTGCTACAGAAACGTTCAACTGTCCCAGGAGAATAGTCTTATGAGAGCAGAGCACCTATGTTATCCAACACATTGAATTTGCTAGTTAGATAGCAATTAAAGCCTTCAAGAGAATGAAAGCTTTTCCCTCCAAAGCTATTCCAAGATTACTAATATTGTTTTTCACTACACTGCAAGTTATACTTCCAAATATTTCTCGTTAATGAACTAAAAGAATATTTTCTATTTGCTTTGAATTTGAAATAGCTTATTTTCTCTTACATTTTGGTTCCCAGAATATTTCTCATCCTAATGCATTCACAAAATAGCATAAGATTTATCCTTACAAATTGTTCCATCATAATGAAAATATGACTCATAAAAAGCATTAGCTCAAATCCCTAATTTTAAATGTATAGGGGAAGTGTAATAAAATGATCTGACCAAAATTGTACAAAGGGAAGTCTGTTGTATGATAGACTTAATCCTCACTGATAGTTGGAACTGACAACTGAGAAGCTGTATAAGCATGCTTCTATCTTCATTTAAATCAAGGTGAGTGTGACTATTTGTCTCAGCAAGTGACATCTGGTCAATGTTATCTGAAATCTAAGCTGGATTATGCCTCATGAATACCTAATTCTTGAACAGGTGACCACCGAAAAATACAAGGGTGGAAGCTAAATAGAGAAGTAAAATATAATCTTAGCATATTAAGCCATGTATATACTATTTCCAAGAAACTACATGGATATGAAATTATAAAGATCAAAGTTGGTTCAAAGGAAATATCTTGCCTAATCGTTTGACATATATATTTCAAACACAGCTCAAAAAAGTTGCTATTCCCCTTAAGCAGCTAAAGAATCTGACAACTTCCATCTATATTGTACAAATACAGATTTTTATTCAGCTTTCCACTGACTATATAGAAAAATCTGCAACAAATATTTATGTTATCAGTATATTTGCTACTGTGTTTCATTTCAGGGTGTCAAGTTAATTCCATTTGTAACTGAACTTGAAATTATGCAATTCCTATTCAGTGGTTTGAGATTTTAATAACTATAGTGCTACAAATACACATAGTATGCCTTAAAAACCATACTTTAAAACAAGTATTTTGCAATTATATGATTTCTGATCATTGAAGACTTCTAAACAAAAACATATATAAAACATCAAGTATTTGTCTATCATTTTAAAAATGATTTTAGGCTATTATTAAATAACTATTAATTCTTGCTCAATTTAATTGCTAGTATTTAACACTTATTTTGGAAATTTCTTCCATTGTTAATAGTGTCACAGTATGGTATGCTTTTTGATGTTCACGTGTACATATTTACATTCTATTTTGTATCTTATCTGTTGGGTGTTTTGCTCCAATCTAGGAGCATGTTTTGCAGGCAGACCTCACATACTGTGAACACTATAAATTCAAAATTTTGTGGCTGACAAAGAGTTAGTGGGAGACTAGTATAGCTATTTCAGGCTCATTTGCCCTCATCAGCTAGTCACACCCTTCAGGGATTCGAACCTGGGCAGCTTGCATGTTAGGCAGCTGTATTACCCTTTTGAGCCACAGGTTCCTCCTTACTCCTGTCAGCAGAAACCAGGGAGGATATATATCTTATCTGTTGGGTGAGGCACCGGGTCTACCAAATATCTATTTTGTATAGATTTTTTAATTAAATTTGCTAATGCAAAAGCATCTTTTAAAGAAGCAAACAGAAAATACTGCATAGTGGTCTGTTTAGGGCCAAGACAATGATAAAAAATGGGCTAATTTACTAGCTTTTTATACAGAAAGGGGAGTTCTCATTCCAAATACTGCTTGCTATAGGAGAATTAGAGCCATCATTCAGATTCTTAATCCAGTGTATGCGCAGAGAAGGCGGGCTTTCAGTAACAATAGTCTGGTGAAGCCTGAAGCTTCAGTCAGCCTGCAAAACCTTCCCCCTTGCAGAGCTACATACAGTAGCCTACACAGGACAGACTTAAAAAAAAAAGTTTTCTAGAATCTATAAAGATCATCTAATCCAAGGGCGAAGGAGGGAGGGAGAAGGAGAAGAAATAAGAATTAAAAAATAAGAATTAGAATTAAGAAATAAGAATTAAAAAAAGAATTGGGGGGGGGATTCAGTCTTTTTCAGTTGTGACCATTAAAATGGTTAAGCATCAAAACGTCAGGGGGGGAAGCAATTACTTCACCTTCCCTCTTTGTGAGCATTCTTCCAGCATGCTGGATTACATCACTGTGGCAGACAGAACTAGTCCTATAACATCCTTATTATTTCCTACAACACTGGCATATACATTCCTGAAGACTGCATACATTATCTCTGGTAGGAAAAATGTTAATAGACTCTAGACACAAAGGAAAAGCTGCCATTTGGTGTAATAAATAACAAGAATTACAACAGCTTCTAACTATACTTCAAGCAGAACAGTAACATATTATCAGCAAATCCCCCTTGCATGAGACTGCTTTGACAAAGCACACTGCATGCCCACAAAGTCTCCTGCCACACCCATCTTCTCACTGCAGAATCTCCACAATACAAACCTTAACACGCTTCCAGCAAATAATCTATAAACCTCACAACATCCTATCCAAATTCCAAGATTCCTTTTTAAAAAGGTCTCTTCTCCTTCTCAGAGGATCCTTCCTAGGTTAACTACCAGAACAGAGTTATGACCCACTTCCAATTTCTACTAATTCCTTGCATGGTCACAAGCTTAAACCGCATCCCTAATAACTACTTGAACCCCCCCCCCCAAATCTTTACACCCACAAAGCATGCTTCCCCTTTTTTCTTTCCTTTCAGATCTCTTTATCTTTCTCCACTTCTTAAGCCCTTTTCTGAACCACACTGCTACCAATCCACCCTCATCTTACAAGCTGCTTTACAAGTTGGGGGCTGACGGCGACGATCCCCTCTGCCCCAACACACAAAGAAAAACGGTACTTCCAAAGACCACCTCCCCCGATACTCACATCCCCGGCCGTTTCCTTTCAAAGTCGTTTATTCCCACCGCACGTATTTCAGGGCCTTGTAAAGCCACGCTAACATAACTTACTGGGTCCACGCCCTGTACGCGCGCACACACACACACACACACACGCACACACACACACACACACAATTTGGCCTCAAGCGCTTTACACGACCATCCCTTCATCACAAAGGCCCCCCCCTCCAGCCACGCCCCTCGGGCATCTTCCGGGAATGCTTTCCACCAGCTGGCGCTCCTCCAGATACGTTGGGCTGCCTTTCTTAGCGGGCTAGACGGTGCTGGGCGATGCCGAAAGGGGCACCAGCGTCCGGAAGCCGCCCGCCTCTGGACCGCTCGCCCGCCGTCCACTCACCGGGAGAGCCTGGGGCGGCGCCCTTCTTGGCGACCGGGGGCTCCTCTCGCTTGGGTGGCAGCGGGGCGCTCCGGGGAGGGATGGCGGGTGCGCGGGGCTCTTCCCAGTGCGGAGGTGGCGGCGGGGCGCTGCGCGGGGGCTCCCTCTCCTTCTCCCCCGTAGGGGCGCCCTTGGAGGCGGCAGCGACAGGGCTGGTGCTGGTGGAGACGACGGGGGGAGTGACCCAAGCGGGCTGGGGGAATGGGGGCGGGCTGGGCGGCTGCTCCCCCGAGGCACCCCGATCCACCAGCGGTGGGGAGGAGGTGGGCGCCGGAGGGGCCGGAGGCGCAGCGGCGGGCTTCCTCTCCCTCACTTCCAGCTGCTCGTCATCCAGCTCTTCGTCGTCCTCCTCCTCGTCGTCGTCGTCGTCCTCCTCCTCTTCCTCGTTCTCCGGGTCCCTCACAAACTGGTACTGGAAAAGGGGCTGCTGCGGTTGCCGCCGGTCCTGCTCTGGCGCGGCCGTGGTAGACGAGATCAAGGGGGATTGGTCCGGGTCATCCATGTTGGTCTCCTCCGGGCTCTTTCCTCGGGAACAATGAGCGAGCGATAACAACTGCCGAGAGATAAAAAGCAGAGGGGGGAAAAGGGCTGGAGCTTGGCGCGCGAGGATGGGCGGAGGCGAAGGAGGAGAGAGAGCCAGACAAGGCGGGCGGCTGCGCAGCCACCGCCGCTGGGAGAGATGCTGCTGCTGCTGCTGCTGCTGCGACGCCGCGGGAGAAGAGAGCGAGCCGCGCCAAACACGCCGCCGCCGCCGCCGCCGCCGCCTCCACGCCCTACTGAGTCATCGAAGGCGGTTACAGGCGCGCGCGCAAAGTTGCAAGTTCTGCGCGAGGCGCGGAGAAGGCACGCCCGGTTCCCTTCGCCCCACCCTCTCTGCCTCCAGCCTACCCGGACAGAGAAAGATAACCAGTGGGCCAATGGGAGGAGAGAACTGCAGTTCCTGGAGGAGGAAGCCCTGCCCGCTTTTCTTCTCTACCGTATTATTTGGCAAAGAAAAGCAGTTGGGCTGGGCGAGATGAGGGCAGTGTTGCTGGTAGGATATAGCGGTAAGGTGGAAGACGGAAGTTCGGCGCCGAGCTCGGAAGGGTTCTACGCACTCACAGTTGCACGCGGGGGGTGGTGGGGGAGCAGGAAGAATTTGGAGACTGTGCACGTGCAAGCCAGGGCCAGCTGTATTCATTTGCAATTTTGCCTTCACTGCTAAGTGCTTCACGAGGTGCCATAAAGCTAAAGGAGCTCGTAGATACATGCACATTAAACAGTTAACACCATGCCGCAGAGTCATGTTTGAACAAAAAAAAATTACGACTCAGAAGTAACGCTGTGTGTATCTTAGTGTACAGGTAGTCCTTGACTTATGGCCACAATTGAGCCCAACATTTGTGCTGCTAAGTGTGACATTTGTTAAGTGAGTTTTGCCCCATTTTACGACTCTTCTTGCCACAGTTGTTAAGTGACTCACTGGAGTTAAATTAGTAACATGTTAAGTGAACTGGCTTCCCCATAAAGTGCTTGTCAGAAGACCACAAAAGGTGATCATATAACCCCAGGACTGCAACGGTCATAAATATGAGTCAGTTGCCAAGCCTCTGAATTTTGATCACGTGACCATGGGGATACTGCAAAGGTCAATAAGTGTAGAAATGGTCATAAGTCCTTTTTTTCAGTGCCTTGCTTTGTAACTTTGAACAGTTACTAAATGAGCTGTTGAAGGTCAAGGGCTTGTAGTTACTTTGTGACCGAGGCTGCATGCTGATGAGCAAATATGATTATTGTTAAAATTTAGTGGACTCCCCTTAGATCAGTGTATCTCAAATTTGGCAACTTTTAAGATGTGGAATTCTGGAAGTTGAAGTTCACACATCTTAAAAGTTGCCAAGTTTGAGAAATACACCTTTAGACTGAGGCCTTCCAGAGCTTTCAGTCTGAAACTTTAACAGATGAGGTTGAAATTGTGCTGAGGCAGAAGGTTTCCTATGAACTGAAGATTTCACCAAAGCAATATGAATCAAACTGTTTTAATCCATTCTTTATATTCAACTAATATTTGTTGTATAACATGAGAAGCTGCATTAACTCAGATGAGCCAAGTTATTATCTTATATTCCAAGTTTAAAGTGTTGATTTTAGCATAACTTGCAAAAATATTAAAAATTAAAATAGCATTTGTGCTGAATTCATCTTTTTCCAATATACATTTAGTAGCACCAGAGGCTATGACATAAAGAGTTGGTTATCTTTATATTGCAAAGTGGACTTTCCACCTTGAAAATATCTGTCACAAGGGACATAGGAACCTGCACTGAATGTTGGAGCTCAACAGTGCAAAGCTGCAGATTTATCATGAGGAAGTATATTCTATTAAACTCAATGGAACCAACTTTATAAATACAAAAATAAAGCAGTTTAGGGCCAGGTACCATTAATATGCTGGCATATTTCTCCATAACAGGGATACTCTGAATCTGTCTGGATATACTGATAAATTGCTGATAAATCAAACCTGACAGGATTAAAAACCTTATGAGTGAGTGGAGCCAAGCTATGGGAACTGAGAAATCTGTTCTATACTTACTATAGCTTATTATAATCCCACAGAAGGAATAGGTACATATTTTAAAATACTCTTAACAGTTATTGTCACTGGCAGTGCAAGTAATCTTTGGGCCTATGAGTATTATCAGCTTTAGCTGGTTGTTTGCACTTTTTTAAGCAGATTGTCTAGCTACAGTTGTCTTTGTGGGTAAATGTAGGTTTGAATTACTGTGATTCTATGTGTTCCTGGTTTTAATGCTTCACCTCTAGATACCTGCACAATAACTTAATTACTAAAATTGAAACTTTTCTGTGAGTTCATCTGTTTGGGGGATTGTCACTTCATGACTACCATAGACTGGCTTCTCAGCAATACTTCCCACTTTTGACCTATTTTCTTCCCATCCCCCTAAATACATTATTTAGATGCCTACTGAAATTTCATCTTTTTACTCAGGCTATTCTAGTATGAATGAGGGAGGCATCCTTTTTAATCTTTCTCCCGTGCATTTTTAATATATGTATCTTCTACTAAAGATTAACTGCTTTAGTTTATGTTTTAAAATTGGTAAACTTCAATCCTTGTGGAAAAGGTATATAAATAAGAATGAAAATTTGAATGAAGAAACATGAAAAGTCAAGTGTTAACCAGCGGCTTAAAATAATCAGTGCTAAACACGTTCACAAATGGTACTATACTCTTATCACATGAGATGAAATAAATCTCTCATGTTGGAGAAAGAGTAAGTTATAAAGCATGTAAATTAGCAATTATAGGTAAAAGAATTTCCTAAAATATCTCAAATGATATATATTTGATGTTTCAATTTATTTAATGCTTTTATCTATCTCTTAAAATTCAAAATTGGATCTTTCACAAAAAACATATCTTGTTATTATGTTACAGATTGCAAACAGTTTTTATGGTATACAGGCTATTTGAATGCATTGCTGATCTGCCTGAGCCTAGTGCTCTCAGAAAAACTGCCCCATCATGCCAATGAGTCAGAAGCAATGCTAAGCAATACTTTATTTTATTGGCTTTCCAGCCTCTGGGAATGCTTTAATACACTGCGTAGAGTTGGATTTGATAGCAAAATGGCCATATTCTTTGAAACCTGGTTTCCATTTTGGCAGGAGCTTTTTTAGAGAGGCAATGGTAAGGGGAAGTTGTAAGCTAAGTATGGTCTTTGAAATTATAAAATGAATCAATACCTTTAGGACTACTAGATCTGGGCTGTAAAAGTCTGGATTACAACTAGATGGCAACAAATTGTAACCTAAAGTTGCTATCATCTAATAGTTGCCCATTTTTTTCTTATGTAAATCTGAGAGGCATGCCTACATTTAAATTCAAAATAGTAACATTTAGTTGTCAAAACAATCCCAAAAGCTACTGACATATTTTGAGTTCTTTTTTTAGTGAGACACTGGATTCAATGGATGAACAATTGACACAAAAATTGTATTGCCATAGGAAGTAAAGAGAAGAAAGAGGGCAGGGAAATAAATTAACATTCCGCTCCTGAATCTTTCAGATTTTTTTTTTTTAAAAAAACCTCAGCATTTTGATCTTCTGTGAGTAAATGAGACCTTTAGTCTATCCATAACTCATAATAATTTCTAGAGAAATGTGCTATTTGAAGATCTTTGTTGTGATACAGATTAGGACAGCTACTTCTTTAACAATCATTTAACAATGATACTGAAAATAAATACATTACTACCACTATTCCTCTGTCAGGCCCCAAAGAAATGTATCCTCATTTATTTTAGCGTTGTAGCTTTCTTTGTTGCCTGCCATTCTGTTGGGAGGGGGGAGCTTTTGGGGATGCTTTGCACTGTCTGCTTTGTTGCCTTGTTGCCCTTCCCCCCCCCCAGGGGTTGGAATGTCTCACCCTTATCTGAGAGACGTTTGTGCCTGGAGCCAAAAGAAATCAAAAGTGAGAGAGACCTTGAAGAGCCCACCGAAAAAGCCAGTTACCAAAACACGATGCCACCCCTAGATTGGCTGGGATTCAAATGAACACTGGGACACTGGGGGTAGGAATATTGAAGGCTACTTTTAATATATCGCTTTGCAGGTTTTTCTCTTAGATCTCGCCTTGATTCCCTGCTGTCACTAGCCCCTAATAAAAGTTTCCTTTTGAGACAATGCCTGTTTCAAGAGTTCTGCTTTCTTGGGTGGCTTAGCTGAGGTGGGTCCTTACATAAGGCGAGATCTGCATAGTGCCCAGTCTGGAGAGGCAGCTGCCCTACCGAGGTGGGTCGCAGCCAACATGCCCCTTCCTACCGGCGATATGGAAGAGGGTGCACTGGAGAGCTGGAGCGGAGATATTGTCCTGGGGGAGGAACTTCCAGGGACCTGGGAATAGCAGAACCCGTGGCAGTAGGCGACCGAGCCAAGTGGTCCCTCAGGGTTGGAACGAAAGAGGACTGGGAAGGAAAGTTTCCGAAAGTAACTCTCACACGAGGTAGAGGAAAGAAGAAGGTAAAGAAGAAAGCTCCAGAGCTGGCCCTTCCTGAAAGGGGACTGGTGGATCCAAATTCTGAGATGATTAAAGTCATCTTAAAGCACACAATGGAATACATGCAAGAATCCTTCAAGGAACTGAAAGCCCGGCTGAAAGAGCCATCAGAATTGGAGAGAGAAGTAGAGGAGGAAGCGGAAGAAGAAGAGTTGGTGGTGCCTGAGACGGCGGCAGTGGCAGCCCCCCCCCCCCGCAGCAGTGGCACAACGGGCCAGACCACCCCAAAGACCCAGAGCAGCCACACCCCAGCCAGCAGAGGTGAAGCCAATTCCATTGGGGGTGAAATTTGATGGAAATCCCAAAAGATTGGGGTTCTTCCTGGCCCAAGTGTTCACATACATGCAGGTATATGGAAGAACACTGCCTACAGATGGAGAGAAAGTCAGAGTGGGTGGCTTAGCTGAGGTAGGTCCTTACATCCTCCTTGGAAGTGATAAAAGAAAATGACAACAATACTGACATTGACTCAGCATAATAGGTCCAGCTTCTGAGTGCATTCATTGGCCTGATGAAAACTGGCAAACTGTTTAGAAAATGTAGCTTCTGAGTGCAGGAACTGGACTGATTAGCATCTCTGCTACATTTTCTAAACAGTTTGCCAGCTCTCACCAGGCCAATGAATGCCTTAACTGTTGTTGCTAATAAGTTGTTTTACACTTCGCTTCCCACCACAATCCTGCATTGTTGCTTACTGTTCATGGATGTTATTATTAAAAGAGAAGCAAATATTCAATGGCCTGGATCCTAAGATAAGGAGTTTCTAAAAAAAAAAAATCCTATCTTCTCTTTCTTGACATGCCCACCAGAGTCCAGCAAAAATCTTATGCTGAGCTTCAGTTGGGAGTAATTAGAATGGAACATTCAGCAGAAGAAGAATCAGCCCACACAGGACTTGGTTCCTAAAATTTTCACTTAAGGAAGTTGATGCTCATCCCTCAGTTTTCAGGATAGCTGCTGAGGGAAGAAAGGAAACAAAACAGGATGGAGATTAGAAAATGGGGTAAAAGCTGTGCAGAGAAAGAAAAGCCCTGCTTAGGCTTTGCAAAAGGGTTAAAATCAACAGGTAAGTAGCCTTCCCAAGGAATGACTAATCTCTGCATTCACACTTTGAGAGAGCAGCTCTGTGGTCTTTTGCTCCTCAAACTGCTCCTTTATGATCAATAGTTATTTCTACTCTTCTCAGGAAGGTATGGGGAATGTCTCCATTTACCCTGCCTCTTTGGGGAGTGGCCAAGATGTTCACAAGGAGGGAGTCAAAGAAATCAAGATGGTAGTCATAACAATGCAGTCAAAGCCCCACTCTTTCGTTACATGTGTCAAGATGGAGCTTTAATTGCATGGCTATGGCCACTATCCTGATATTTTTGTACCTCTGCAGATACCCTCCCCTCCCACCCCCCACCCCCGAGAGCATTAGGGCATGTAAGAGAGTTATTATGCAATCATATTCATTTCAACATTTTAATTATGATTGCCAACACAATATATTAAATACCATCTATGAATTTCAGACTAGGGTGTAGTAAACATGTCTTTTGATCTGGCAGACTATGTCATCCATCAACTTGTTACATTAATTAAGTAAATATTGGCTAACATCCACTTTAATTTGTTTTAAAACAGATGTATATCTCCCTAGTTTTGTTGCTATTCAAATGTCTTGCTTATTGTGCTGGCTATTTCAAAAGTAGCATTATCATCTGTAGCTGCAATATCAGAATACAGTTTCCCATATGCTTTTGCAACAAAAGCTTTCATAAATAGAGGTAGAGAAAAGATTATAAGAGTACCTAGAGGAGATCAGAGAGATAAATTCTAACATTAAAGAATATAAAGGAGATCATTGAGATAAATGCTGACATTTAAGAAGGTATATTTTTATATTATACTTTAATGATTCTGTGAAGAGTTTTGAAAGATTATAAAGTGAGTCTGTTTATACAACTGAAATTATTTAACTATTTTTAAAATATGATACATCTATAATCACAATTTTGACACTTCCTCCATCACGTGGATATTCCTTTGGAGGGACAGCTCCTCCCTCCAAGTTTTACTTTACTATAGATTAGGACATGAACAATATTTAGTCCTGAAGCATCCAAATACTTGAATATCTGACTCTTGCACCAAAATAAAATTTTATGATGCCAAACATATGTATTATTTTGCAAGCTTTTAAAAGTGCAGAGCAGAAAAACTTTTTTGTTTCCCCACAGTGACCATCCTATACTTTTTCAGACAACCTCTTCACTTTACACGAAAACGACAGATTCTCAAGACAGCCTGGGAGACCCTTACCCAGTTTTGTTTCTCCAGCATTTTCTCTCCTGGAAGAATGACAGATACTTGCATCTTTACTGAGATGTAGCATTTCTATGGAGCAGCCTCAGGGCGCCTGTGATAATTCAAGATGGTGGTGAATTGAAGCTCCACCTATTCTTTTAGTGTATTGGGCGGAGTTTCAGTTACATGATCACAGCTCCCTTCTTGATTTTTTTGAACACATCCTGTAGATATCCCTGTCCTTTGTTCTACTAACACCATTTCTCATTATTTGCCACCTTGCATCCCATCCTGTGTTGCCAATTGCAAAATTAGTAAGTTATTGGGTTGTGCATTTCCCTCGCCCCCTTTAAAAATTCAGTATAAAGCATCAATAGTATATTTCTGGTTTTATACAAAAGCATTGACTTTCTGTGGAGTGGAAATGTTGGTTATTGTTTTATTTCTGATATCTTTTCTAAAGCACTATTTTATCAACACTCATGTTCATGACCTGACTTGTTCACCTTTTTTAAAAGTATCATTATGAAACCAGAAAGATGCAAGTTCTCATTACAGTATTTCATCTCCAGTTCTAGGAGAAGCTGCACCCACTTGTCAACATCTGCCAAAGAGGCATAGCTTGAAGTGTTTCTTCACTTTGATATGCTTGATCTTTCAACTTTATCTGCAAATTATTATTGAAACCAAATCCCCTTTTGCTAGAATTTAAGTGATGTTGGAAAGATTGCATGTGGTGTGCGAAAGAGAGAAAATTAATGTATTTAATAAATTTTTAAAAATGTTGTTTAGCCTCTTTATTAATTTTGAAAGTAGTTTGGTTGCAATCTACTTTCAGAAGATTTTTTTTCAAGAATAAGGTAAATTATCTTCAGTAATTCATTATTGGAAAATGTTTGAAACATATTCCCAGCTGTTCATCTTTACCAGAAATTTGTAGTGTCTATTTAATATTAATAGTTACTTCAGTTTTCCCTCTTTATCGGTAATAATGCATCATTCTGCATCATTATTATTGTCGTCATCATCTTCTTCTCATTCTTTGTGAGACTTTAAAGATGTTTATTAAAGAGAGCAAGCATGACATTAAAGTTCTTCAGGTTTATGTCCCCAGGAATTTCTCCTGGATCAAGTGGAGAAAATTGACTGCAGTGCACATGAAAGAAAATGCAAAGATCCTGATCCAAATTCTAAAACTGTGTTTCTGTCACTGCCCATAAGAACAATAAGCTTCCTTAAATATTTTGAACTGCTTAAGGACATCTGAGAAATTCAAGCTTTGCAAATCCCTATACAAACTGACTTGATGAGACTGGTCTGTCTGTCATGTAGATCAGGGGTCCCCAACATAAGTGGCTGGCTGGAATGCGTATGCAGACCAACTTGCACAAGTGGAGGGCTGATGGGCTCTCGTGCAACTGCGCACCAGCCTGCCGCTGGTGTAAGAGCTGCATGTACACGTGTGCTGGTCCACCACTCACAAGGCCCAGTTCCCCTCTCTCCCCCCAGCCGGGCCGCCAAGCCACTAAAGTTGGGGACCACTGATATAGATAAAACTGATATAATGGTTGGCTTTTGCTCTTTTCAAACATTGCAATACAGATCTTGGCTTAAAATACACATAAAAATGCACACCAATAAAGAAAAGGTGATTTAGAAACATGTACTATATTTATATAAATTCACATTTTAAAATATATTTGATCGGAAATTTGAACTGGAAAGCAATTTTTTCAAAAGGTTTGCTTTCTGAAAAACCTTTGGTGATTATGGTAGACCCCTTCAAACTGAACATAAATATAATTTCAGAATTATTTTATCATGTAGGAATCTTGAGAAATATGAAATTAACTCTTAATGATTATAACATATGTAACTGAATAGTGTTTCTGACATGCTGCATGAGTTCAACAGGGCTAAAAAAGTTTAGCTGCCATTTTTTGTTTGTACTTAGTGTCCTATGCCAGGGGTCCCCAACCCCCGGTCAGTGGACCGGCACTGCGCCACAGCAAGTGAAGCTCATCTGCAGGATGCAGACACCACATGAAACCACACCCCCTCCAGTCCGAGGAAAAACCTTTCTCCATGGAACTGGTCCATGGTGCTCCAAAGGTTGGAGGCCGCATGTCCAACAATAGTCAGATTACAGTTGATGTATTCCAGTTACTCTGATTTTCCATTGTGTCTTAGTGAAACCTTTTCCCATGTTCGTAACTGACTGCACCTAGATTTTCAGAAATGTTATCCAAACATGCGAATGCAGAAAAGGAATCTTCAGTCACATGTTGTTCTTCACGGTCTGCAGGGGGTTGGACTAGATGACCTCCAAGGTCCCTTCCAACTTTATTATTATTATTATTATTATTATTATTATTATTATTATTATTATTATTATTATTATTATTATTATTATATTTGTCAACCAGCCGAATGTAGTTTGGTACTCTGTAGTTGTCAGGAAAATTCTCAACAACATCCTTCAATGCCTTCCAGGCAATTTTCTCTGACCTCACTAACCGATCTTTGAACCTCTTCTCATTGATGATGTAGCTGATCTGTGGACCCACAAAAATATTTTCCTTAATCTTGGCATCAATTATTTTTGGAAACATCTGTCTCACATAACAAAAACCTTCACCTTCCTTGTTTATTGCTTTCACAAAATTTTTCATCAATCCAACTGTTATGTGAAGCAAAGCCAAAAATATCTTTATTGGGTCAACAAGTGGTTGATATGCCACTTTTTTCTGTCCTGGAACCAAATTCTTTTGGAGTGGCCATTTCTTTTTAATGTAATGCAACTCCTTTGCCCGGCTGTTCCATTTGCATATGTAACAACAGTACTTGGTATATCTGAGCTACATTCCAAGCAGCAGAGCACTACTTTTAGATCTCCACAAATATTCCAGTTGGTGTACTGGATATGCTTCAACAACAGTTCCATATTTTCATATTTCTTTCATTTGTGCTGCATTGCCAACAGATACTGAAGGACATACATTGTCTTTGTGTAAAAACAGTTTCTATAAAACAATACATGATCAGTGAAATTACAGGTCATTTTCATGATTAGCAGCCAAAACTCTACAACAGTGGTTCTCAACCTGTGGGTCGGGACCCCATTTGGGGTCGATTGACCATTTCACGGGGGTCGCCAAGCAAGGCTGTCCGCCATTTTTTTTGTCCGCCATTTTTTTTCCCCTTTTCCGGCAGGTGCCTTACCTCCCTTGGGCTGGGCCAGCTGGTGGTCGGTCTGCTCTGTCTCTGCCGCTTGCCAGCTACGCCTCAGCCGGCGCAGGGGGCGGAACCACGCATGCGCAGCGCTCCCGGGCAGGGAAAGTCCTTGACTTACGACCGGTTGGGTAGTCCTCGACTTACGACCGGTTTAGTCCTCGACTTACGACCGGTTTAGTCCTCGACTTACGACTGGTTTAGTCCTCGACTTATGACCGGTTGGGGTTGCGGCATTAAAAAGGTTGAGAACCACTGCTCTACAAGATACACCCAAAAGTGTTTAGGGAGCAACATCTTTATTGTGCAATGCAATTGATCAGGAGGAGGTTCGTTTGCTCGTTCAAACCTGCATCTAAGTTATAAATGGAACCAGGCCCATTTGAAATTAAAATTTAAAAATGCCAATTTCAATTTCTATAATGTAATCATAATGTTTTAGCAATAGTACAGAAGAATTCTATCACTGCTTTCTTAAATTTTCAGACTCACACTTTTAGGATACACTACTACAAGTATATATACCCAGTGTATGCATTTGTAGGCATACTGTAGACACGTTCACATTTTATATTTTGAAACCATTGTCATTTCATTGTTCCTTCATCTCAAAAGAATTTGGGAGAATGCTAGATGAAGCTGATAAATCCTGCTACAGACCATTAGAGGTGCAAAGATATCCTCACTGAATGTTTGAAGTGAACCTTAAACTATTCTAATTTCCATTTGGAGTATTCCCAAAGGGATCCATGCTTAATATGATCCCAAGGTCAGCATTTTTAAAATAGACCCATTCTGAAGTTGGATCACTTCTGCAATTTTATAAATAACTCATTTTGAATCCTGTTTTAAACTTATTCATTAGATTTTTTTTTAATCCTGCCTTTATTACTTTTATAAGTAATTCAAAGCAGTACCTAATACTACTACGACTTTCTTCTATTTTCCCCACAACAACGCTGTGAAGTGAATTGGGTTAGGAATAAGTGACTATCCCAAAGTTACGCAGCCAGCTTTCATGTCTAAGGCGGAGCTAAAGCTCATAGTTTCTTGGTTTCTCAGAGGCACCTTAATCATTCATACCAAATTGGCCACCTATCTATATAGAAAAAACAGACTCATGCAAACATGTACAATACAACATCACCCTTTCTGTGCTCTGCTACTTTCCAATTCCATTTTGGTTTTGCTGCACCATCTCACTGCTCTTTTCTGGTTTCTCCCACCTCCCTTCCTCAAATTCTACAAGTTTCCTGAATTTTATCCAGAAAGCAGTACCAGCAGTAACAGCTCTTTTTAATTCTTCTTTTCTCTGCTTGACAGTACTTGTCATGTGTACTTCAAAGCAAAGAGCTGGGTTCAAGTCATCTTTATCTGGAAGTAATGCCACTTTGTATGCTTGGATCTCAGAGGTATTAAAAGGAAATTAGAATGGTGATTGAAAACAATTGCTTTCCTTCAAAGCAATTCCAACTGCAGTAATTTGAGACAATTAGAATACCCCAGGAGCCTTTATAGTGCAGCCAACCTAACTTGAAGCCTGAAGTAGCAATCAAACAAGATTCTATTGGGAAGGAGCTCAGACAAAAAAGGAGGCCTGCAGGAGGGAAAGTTTATTCTTTAATTGTCATACTTTCATTTATTTTCTGAGAAAAATTGTGTTTCCTGGTTAATTGCATTTTAAACTATATAACACATTCTCTCTAGATCCTCTATTCCAGACATGTCAAACTGCCGGCCTGCAGGCTGGATATGTCACGACGAAACCATGCCCACCCCATTGTTGGCAATGGGGAAAAAGTCGCAATACGTCACGTGACATCATGTGACGTCATGAGTTTGACATGTCTGCAGTCTATTCCAACATCCCTAAGAGGCACAGTCAGTGAAGAGGGATGGAGGGAGTCATAGTTGAATATGATCTGTAGTGGAATGAATCATAATGTATTCCATGAGGCTTATTCTTCAAAAAATGTGGCCACACATAGACGCTGTTTAGTTACTGCTCAATAGTCATCAACATAATATAGCCTTCTCCTTTAAAGCAAACAAACCAAACCAGTTTGCTCACATGTCTTGTAAACAGGCCTTATCCAGGTTTTTGTTTCTTTCCCTGAATACATTATTTTGGGATATGTAAAGCATCATAAGTAATCCACCTAATTATTAAAACCATGTTAAGACTGCAGAAAGTTGATTCCTGTATGAAGGTTTGATATGGTGCTAGTAGATAGGGTGCAACAGCTACTAAAGATTAGATGCCGGCAGTTTAGATAGCTGTGTTTATGAGTAATTAGGTGCTCGGTCAGTTGTTAAGTTTATGGCATATGCATGAGTAAAGGGAAATACTTTGTGTGGGCTGCAAAAATTCAGGATCACAGCAGAGTTAGAACTGTCTTTCTTTCCTGCCATCTAATGGCTCACTGGGTTTTTGCACCTCAGACACAGTGGCCCTAAGTGCAGCAAGAACAGATTAAAAGTACCTGAAAGTAAAAAAAAAATGTGACTCTCTCATAATTTTCAGATAATGACCCATACTTCAAGATATCATCTTAATAGACTTCTGGAAATACTGGAACCCAGTCATAGAACATAAGTGAGGAATGGCAAAGGACCTTGGAGAGAATCTGCTGAAATTTAACAGACAGGCAGCACTGAGTCCACAGATGATGATGATGATGATGATGATGATGATGATGATTTATCAGATTTAACATAGCTGAGCACTCCAGTGGATTATGGAAATTCTATCCATTGATTGTGATTGCTCATTTCAATCTTCCCTCTGGAAATAGTGTAGAATTAGCTTACCAGAAGCACGGGTGCGATTCAGCTGGTTCGCACCACTTCGGCAGAACCGGTAGCTAATGTTTTGTTGCCCAGGCCCAGAATGGACTTCCAGAAGTGGCATCCACACAGAGAACCGGTTGTGCACATATTTGAATCCCACCACTGACCAGAAGTATTAGTAGTGGTTACTTAATGCAATAAATCAGACTAGATGGGGTTAGGAGCAGATAAACCTGGCTGTATTTGACAGTTTAGGGGATCAACAAAGATGATTAGGGAACTGGAAGCTAAAACATATAAAGAACGGTTGCTGGAATTGGGTGTGTCTAGTTTAATGAAGAGAAGGTGACATGATAGCAGTGTTCTAATATCTCAGGGGTTGCCACAAAGAAGGGGGAGTCAGGCTATTCTCCAAAACACCTGAAGGCAGGACAAGAAGCAACAGATGGAAACTAATCAAGAAGAGAACCAGCCTAGAAGTAAGGAGAAATTTCCTGACAGTTAGAATAATTAATTGCCTCCAGAGGTTGTAAATGCTCCAACACTGGAAGTCTTTAAGAAGAGATTGAACAATCATATGTCTGATATAATATAGGGCTTCCTGCCTGAGCAGGGG
Source organism: Protobothrops mucrosquamatus (assembly GCF_001527695.2). Classification (NCBI taxonomy): domain Eukaryota; kingdom Metazoa; phylum Chordata; class Lepidosauria; order Squamata; family Viperidae; genus Protobothrops; species Protobothrops mucrosquamatus. The sequence continues at coordinate 1,433,597 of NW_015386332.1, read as the reverse complement.
GTTGGACTAGAAGACCTCCACGGTCCCTTCCAACTCTGTTATTCTATTCTGTTATAAAAGGCATACCTATTATAGTTCAAACAAATATTACAAACAATTCAGCAATTCCTTGAACAACTGAAAAAACATGTTTTGACCAGCCTTCTGTTCATGATTTTGAGTTCTAGTTGGCAGAAATACATACATTATAATTTTGTATGATATTCAAAAAATATTTGACTATGTCCTAATCCATTTGTACAACCTATTTTACACAGAAGAGATAAATACATTGAAGCCATGAAATTGGATACTCATAAGTTATAAACTATCAACTCAAATACTGTAAGCTATTAAATAGATCAGCTATCCAAATAAAGAATACACTGCAGATACTCCTCCTTTGAAACATTGGTTTAGTAGACCAATCTTTTCCATCCAAGTGCTCTTAAGCTTTATTGGGATCACATCTTCCAGAATTCTCAGCTGCCTAGAAATTGTAGTCACAACAAATTTGGAAAGCACTAGATTATGGAAAATTGGTTTTAGTCTACTGTACAGTAGCACTTCCTTTAAATTGTTCTATTTATATTCCTCAAAAGTCTCTGCTATGACACATTTTGTGAATTATTTAAAATAAGGAAGAGTCTGATAGTATCTTAAATATAAACAGACTTAAGTGGGGATGATCATGGACTAAAAGTGCCTTCATCAGATGTATAAAATAGTATCTTCATAATAAAAGGAATAAAGTAGCATTTAACACAGATGAAATGCATCTTCCATTGATTATGTAAAAAGGATTGGGAATTAAATACAGTCTGTACAAAACATCTGGTTCAGAAGAACCAGAGGTAAGAAAAACAAAGACATTACAGAGGTTTATAAAGAGACGTGACTGAACAGAATCTGCCACCATAATAGTAAGTAAGGGACTGTTTTGAGATGCATCAGCTGAAGACCTGTATCAGAAGAATACTTCTAGCAGAATTAAACTGTTCATGGAAAATTGTGCTCATTGAGCAACACATTTTGAGACAGATGGCTACAAACTATGGCAAGTTCAATGGAATATTCTATTATTCTTACATATGTTAGAGATACCATCAAAACATATAAGATAAAGTAAGATAAAGCTATTCAGAACAAACCAAAGCCCTTTGTTCATTTGGCTTGGCACAATTAATGTGACTTTCAGTGGCATTCCAGATGCTTAATCAGCACTGGCTATGTTGAAGGCATACTCACTCCATTAACAGTTTATTGCGACAAAGAAATAAGGCTGACCTTCCTTAGCTTATCATTAGCCTAGGCCTTCAAATGTTGCTCTTTCAAGTTTACTCCTTGTCGTTTGGAGTAAATGCAAGGATTTAGTTATTTAACTTCCAGTCTACAATTTGATTCATTTGCCTGCATCTTATCTTGACTGCAGACAACAGTTCATTTCCTCTCCTTAGAAGATGTATTAAAGTATAATAACGTATTTCATATGTAGAACAGCCAAACGCAAAGGAAGACAGAGTTTCCTTTGAATGTTATGCAGAAGTACAGATTTTACCAGATTTTTTATTTAATTCTTTTCCTCTACAACACTCTAAAAGATGCAGTAAACTTACTTCTGTTAGCCATTTGGAAATATCCTCTTTTGTGCCTGACCACCATAGTCATAAATGACAGGATTAAAGAGAAAGAAATAGAAGAAACGTTTACTGTATCTCAAACTAAACTAGTATATTTAACTATAAGTAGCAGTTAAACAATTGTAAGAAAATATTGTATTGCTTATTGTATTGCATGAATCAAGCCAATTATGGTTTATTCTGGAAATCATGATTAAGAAAATCAGAGTTTAGCAGTGCTCGAGCTTCTGATCAATAGTCTCTTTAGAAATTGAAAAGTCATCAAATTGTTATTTTCAAAGGGAGAATTTTGAACTAAATTACTGGAAAGAATCACATTTAGTACTTAGTTTAAATATAAATGAAATTAAATCAATTACATTTGATCCTTAGGATGCCACTCCAAACCTAGATGCAGTTCGCAATCCCCCAAAAGCTACACACCTTCACATTAAGAAAGATAATAGTGATTGGGTTCATACATCATGCTAAGCCATAAAGTTATGTTTATAATTACAATGGTTATGTTTTTGTAACACACTAGTGACTAGGCTGAAATAGGGCAATCATATTTGGCTGCAAAAACCTAGAGGCCATTAGAGGCAGCAAAGATAAGCAGAATATTCTAACCCTTTGCTGCTGTCTAGCATTTGCCCAAATTTTTGCAACCAAAATATGGTCATATTAGACAAGAGTGATTACACTCTATTACACAAAGTAATTCTCCTTTCAATGTTTAATTCTTCAATGTTTATGTCTATTGCTAGTCAGTAGTGTGTCACTTCCTAATTAACATATTTGTGGAATCAGAATTATTCTTGTGCTGTTTGGCTTTTCTCTGTTCTCACTTTTTAATACAAATAAAGTAACAGATCACGCTAACATTTGTCCCTTTTATATTTTCCCTCCCACAGTTACCTGATAAAGAGAGCTGGGAAACCTGAAAACTTGCTTAATATTGTATGAAATTTTGGGTGGCCCTCATGAAGCTTGTGTCTCATTGTGGATGTGTTTTCATACTTGCTCACAATGCTTGCTCTCTTACCCAGTATTTAATACTGAATTTAATTCCTAAGTCACTAACTTTTGTTTTTGATAATCATGGTTCTTCCACACTCATGCTTGATTCCATTTAGATCAGATTATTTTTCTCTGTCTTTAACATGATATTCCCTGCCCCCATCAGCCATGAAAAAGGGTGGATTTTAGAAGCTTGATTTGTCATTACTGCAAAAAAAATAAGGATTCTGCCAAGATTCTTGTTTGTAGTAGCTGTGCTGAGATGTATTTCCCTTTCTGGCTCAGGCAGTTTCTATATACCTTCATCAAAATCTATTTAACTGCAGAATCTTGAGCTCCATCAGGTTTTGAATCATTACCATCTGAACCATGACATTTTGTACCGTGTTGTCCTCTGCAATAATTAAAAGTTGGATGACTGAATCATCAAATAATTTGGCATGGCACCTTGATCTCTAAAATATAAGGATTGGAAGTCACCTTGGAAATCATCTAGTCCACTGTATGAACCTACTACTACAATGTCAGCAGCCTTGACAGCATGCAGTCTTTGTTTAGACACCTCCAACAAAGGAGAATCAAGTATCTTGAAGCAGGCAGTTTCTTTGCTGAATAGCATTCATCAGTTTTTGTCTGAAGTCAGAGTCATTATTGCTACATGTCCTTTTGTTGTTCTTTTTGATCACCAACACAATAATAGGTAGGTTCGGTCCAAGATTTGTAGTTTTTGACAGTCATTCATCCAACTTGTTTTGGTCAAGAACTGCCCTGGGTTTTGTACATGTCCAAGGGCATGCTGGACCCGGGCCTGGCTTTGAATGGGGTGAGGTGTGTATTTGAAGTAACTGCAAGATTCAAAGGCAACCATGTTTTTCTGCTGAAGAAAAAATTCCAAATAGAAAAGATGAAAACTGTTTAGCTCACCCAACCTGAGGAGAACTGAGGGCTGCAAAAGAGATGCGGGTCAGCATTGTATAAGGCCCCTGTGTCTTACTTTTTGTACTTCTGCTCTAAATCAGGAATGACAATGGCTGGAGTCAATTGAAATGGGGAACGAACCATCTCTTTTTTCTCCAACACAATTATTGCTACCCACATTAGCTCAATCTCAGTTATCTCTTCATTTAACTATACCAAATGAACCATCAAGTTTCTCTTTTAGATAACCAATTAATTCCTATTATGAGAAATGCTCTTTCCCATTTCTGCTGGGATCTCTGTTTCCCATGTCTCCTCATCACAGAAGAGATTTTCATTAGGGCAACACTGATATGAATGAATCTCAGAAGGAGCAGAAGCTACAAAGGAGATCTTGTAAAAATTGTTACTGCACCATAGAATAAAACTGCAGTTGCCAGCAATCACATAGAAATGCACAATAGGATGTGATATAATTTGATTTGTCAGAGGTTTCAGTGTTTTGTTCTTTGCAATGTTAGGAAACTCTACAGGATATGTATTTTTAGGGATGGGTTGCCTTTAAGCAGTCATATTTCAAGGATGAGGTCATGAATTCAAACTGGCCTAATGCAAAAATGTGCCAAGACGGTCAGTCAGACTCTGCAAGATAAGAAGAGCTGCATAGAGCTATTTCAGATGCTCTCCATATTTATCAAAGGCATGCAGAGTGCAAAGGCAGTGCCTGAGAGACAAAATTTCCTATTAAAAAGCTGTGTTCCCTATAAGTTATTCTGATGGTTTTGACCAAGGTTCAGCTTCAGAAAAACAACTTAATACAATAGGTTTGGCAAGTAAAAGTAGCTACATAGAAATAATGCTTTGATTGGAATTGGATTTTGCTGTCAGGAGTACAATCTCAGGATGAAAAACAAACAAAGAGATATTGGAAATGTTATTCAGACCAGTGTTTTTCCATTTATGAACTTTAAGATGTGTGGACCAACACATGCTGACTGAGGAATTCTGGGAGTTGAAGTCCAGACATCTTAAAGTTATTAAGACTAAGAAATATAGATTTAGAGTTTCTCCTTAAGGAAGATAACTAGTTTGACAGCTCTGAATTTCATTAAATTGGTTATTACAATGAATAAACACAAACTGTAGTCTTTCTTAAAGAGGCACGTTATTCCATTTTTTTTAAATCCAATTTTAACTTCAATTTATTAAAATGAAGGCCATAATCCATCTATCATCACAGTCATAAGTGTGAAAAACGATCATAAGAAACTTTCAGTGCTGTTGTAACTTTGAATAGTCACTAAATGAACTGTTGTAGGTTGAGGACTACCTGTACTTGGAGGTCTTCACCAGAAAGCCTAGCCCAGCTCTTTCTAATGTGCCAGCTGAGGGTCTTTTTGGTCTGAAAAGCCCTTGAAACAGTGACTTATGCCTTCTTCCCCTCACAGTTAGACTCTACATGGCATTGGCTTTTAAATTATTGCAGTAATAATCTGTTGAAAGGAAGGCAAGGTTCATCAGTGAGACCCATAAATTACAATTGCTACATTACTTGCCAATAGATATTTGGGTTCAATTCAAGGTGCTGGTTTTAACTTTTAAAGCCCTACAAGGCTGCATACCCACATACTTACAGGATTGTCTGGCAATAAAATTCAGGTGACTGTTCACCTTAGATTTCTTGAAACAACCGATAGCCAATAGCATCTGGATTGGATAATATTAAAAATAATGGTGAAAAGCCCACTGGAATGTTTCTCTTTGAGCTATTCATAGAACTTCTTTGTTGCTGGCATTCCTCTTCTATTGGAAAGCCCACAAGAGAGTGGTGATGTCAGGTTTTAACAGCAGCTCCAAAACGGCTGCTGGTAGTGTTGGGAATGATTCAGCATTATCATGAAAACTCTCCTGGGTTATTTATACTGTCCTCCCACCTTATATGCCAAAATGTCTTGCTTTTACATTGGCAAGGGATAATTCTTCCTATTTATAATTTCTGCCTTTTTTCTGCAGTCCATTACTAGCAATTTGATTGCATATTCCAGGGTATGAGTCTTGATGCTTTCCAGATGTTTTGACTCTTAAGTTGCAAAATACTTGATTATTGGCTGCCCACTGATCTGCCTCAAAGTTATCAAATTAGGGAAACTTCTCGTACATTTCTTCTTTTTAATGGAAAAATGCGGATGTCTATATCTGAATGTCTAATTCCAGTCTCTCTCTTTCCCTCTTAACTAGAATACAAAGGGATAAGGTACATTTTTGTTTGCATGATTCACCTTTCTCAGCATTAACAAATATCTTTAATCACTGGAGACTAGACATGTCAGGAGTGAATCAAGCTGAATATTTTAGGAAGTGATTTGTCATTTTCAACCCCAGTGATGCAGTGCTTCTGACATTGAGATAATCAAGATAGTAGACCATTTTCTATCTCAGCATCCTTCTTTCTAGCCTTTAAGGCTGCAAGCCCACGCAAATCAGTCAACCAATAAAATTGAGAAAAAACCTTTAGGAATAAAGTATTGAAATTTGAACCTCATCAAAGGGAAAAACATTAAATTCAATTAACATTTTAAGCAAAATGAAATGGAATAAAATAAAATAAAGTTTAAAAGAGCATACTGTAGGACATTCTGGATAATGGTAGCAAAGATATTAAAAAATATTAAAAGTCCAGCCTCTGAAGCCTAACTCTGGGAAGACCAGTAAAGATGTTCCTAAAAGCTAGACTTGTTTGTAAGTGAGAAAAATAAAAATGAAAAAAAGCTGATCTAATGGATCCACAAAGGTCACTCATCCTGAGCTGCATCTATTCTGAAACAGAAAGTTTATTTTGCTGTTTGCACAAAGGAATGTAGCCCAGTCTTTCCCTTGGCAGCTGGAAGACATACTACAAATTCTTCACAAAGCTTGAAGCTGGAATTTTCTTTTGCTGTGCTAGGCATGTCAGGCAGTTCAGTGTGCGAACCACAGCACGGGAAAGAAAATTAGGATCATTTGGATTTTGTATCACCTCCATGCAGATTATGCAATGCTCTCAGAGGGGATCAAACATTTGTAGGCATTTGAACGTTTCTGCAAGGAAGATGAACACTATGCTCATTGAGGGGCAATGTGCCCATTAAAGCAAATTTTGAGGGTTGAGGTTTCTTCTCATGTCTTTAATTGAAAAGCAGCTTCAAAAACTGCATAGCCCACGTTGTTTCCCATCAATGGTATGCATGATAAAAAGTAGTGAAGGCTAAGCCATACTTCATCACTGAATAAATATTGAATAACCTTTTATAGTCTTCATAGTGAGCAGCATTGGTTTAGATGCTTTTCAGATGTGTTGAATTACAAGTGCTATAATCCTAAATCAGCCATTTTAATGGGTTATTTCAAAATCGTTGGTCTCCTTTTTGTTGGCTCTTATGTCCAGTAATAATAATGGAATTGAATTGCTCCCCAGATACTGCTTTTTGTAAATTAGACCTCATGGGCTGAGTTCACAAAAAAGCTAAGTTCATAACCTGGCATAAACAAAGACAATTCCTATGTACACATAACATGTTTATGCCCTGACAAATAAAAACAGCCAGCAGTTTCCACATCAGACCTCAATGATGCCAGAATGACAACCTGCATGATGACACCATCACACAAACTCTACAGTTATTGATTTCATCTGTGTGCCTGATACAGTTTTGTCAAATCATGGCCTTGGTGTGATTATATCATTATGTATATGTCATCATTTGCCTTCACCTGATTCCCACCTGTGGACCTTAGTGATTATAGTGTAAAGCATAGGTGTCAAACTCGTCACATCACATGACGTGTCGCGACGTATTGTGATGTTTTTTACATTACCGGAGCTGGGTTGGAAGCAGTCTCCGTATGATGCAACCGGCCCATGGGCCGGCAATTTGACAACCCTGATGTAAAGTGATGACTTGTTTAATACTGCATGCTTAGAATCCAAGGGCTGAATTCTTGTGACATATTAAACCAAACCCACAAATGAAGCAAATGTACATGTCCTAGGATAATGTTGCAGGATCCAATCTGGGTTGGTCACCAGGATCAGAGATTTAATTGTCTGAGCTTTTGGACTGGTACTGGAGCCCATCCTCAGGGAACTTCTCTCTACTGGAATGTTCTCTCTACATTCTGGTAGAGAGAAGTTCCCTAAGGGTGGGCTCCAGCGTGAGTCCAAAAGCTCAGACAACTAAATCTCTGGTCCCGGTGATCGACCCAGATTAGATCCTAAGCCAACCCTTTAACTTAGTCTAGCACATGGTTGAGACCTACCCAGGATATTTTAATCGCAACTGAGGGGGGAGGTGAAAGAGGAATAAACAATGAGGTCAAAAGGAAATTAAATACAGGCTACAGATGAGACTGATAATATTTTTATGCAGCAGTGAAATGCTTGTGACAAGTATTCTGTTGTCTAACTCTAAGAAGTGGGAAAAGTTTTGAAACAGCCTCCTGTTAACAAGAGAGGAAGAAAAGTTGGCATTCAGATACCAAGTTAACCACATGAAGTCATAGGCTGGCATAACAACAGCCAATGTTGACGGTTTTCAATAGCCATCTGTGAACAGCCAACTTGCTAGAAAAATATGCAAGCAAACATAATGGCCTTGTGCATTAGATTCTCCCTGGTATTCAAAGAAAAGACGCTTCCTTCCTGAATGGAAAAATAATACAAAGGACGTATTCTTTAACAGACACTACTGATATAATAAATGTTTATTTAAAAGTGAGCTTAAATAAACAATTGTTGTTGTTTAAAAAGAAGGAAAACAGTTTTCTCTCTCTCTTTTTTTGTAGTATACACCACTAAATTAAATGCTACAATCCAGTCAGATAAGAGGTTTTCTTTTTAATTTAAAATTTAAATTTAGACATCTGGCATACTGAAAATATTCTTTTTCCTCCAACACTTGTTTTATCTAATATTTCATTTTCTCTAGCAGCAAAATTAAATGAAAATAAATACACATGAATTATGATTAAAGTAGGCCTGGAAATAATAGAAATCTGACCATAAAATTGGGGTTTTCCAGCTATAAAAACCACACATTGTTACTGTTTACTGATTGAATTGCTGAAAACTATATAGTACATTAAGAGCTGGACCAGGGTCTCTAAAGTTCAAATATTGTTAGAAGATGTTGATTGACACCTTCACCAATATATTATTATCTATGACAAAAGAGAGTATAATGGTAGTCTTCTTTTGATTCTTGCAGCCAGCAATTAAACTACTAACAGGTCAGCTAAAGGGGCAGGATAAAGAACAATGAAGAGGGGGGGGGAGGGATTCTTCGGATCCGTGCCTAGCACTGATACAAACAAACATGTAACACAATCAGTTCATTCATAACTCATTCATTAACTGGATTTTTTTCCTTTGGAGCCAAGAAAAACAGCTTCTCCTCTCCTGTTCCTTTTAAATGTATGATAACCAAAGAAGATTAGAAAACAACTTTTTAGTTGGCAGCTACAGATGTCTGTTCAAGTATTCTTTTTCATATTTTAAGAACAAAAGTGCATCCCATAAGCATTAAACAGAATAACTCACACTATATAGCTCTGTTAAATCAGCATTTTAAAAATTCCAGCCCAACACCAAGTGAGTATTATGTCAGCGGCATGTCAAAGAAGGAAAGGTGGATAGATGAAATGGTTGAACAGAAATGCATTTTGTAATATTGTGGCCGTCTTCAACTTAGGATGATTCATTTAATGGCCATTCAAAGTTAAGATGGCACTGAAACAGATAACTTATGACCTGTCCTCTCACTTATGACCACTGTAGCATCTCCCCATGATCAGAATTTGGGTGCTTGGCAGCCAGCATGTATCTGTGATGGTTGCAGTGTCCTGGGGTCATGTGATCTCCATTTACATCCTTCTCAGAGGACTTCCAACAAATCAATGGGGAAAGATAGATTTGCTTAAAAACCATGTGAGTCGCTTAATGACCATGACAAAAATGGGCATGTCTCGCATAATGACCTCTTCATTTAGTAACAGGAGTTCCAGTCCCAGTTGTGGTCATAAGCTGAGGATTGCCAATAAATGACACCATATATATTGAGATACAATAGCATGCAAAGACTGATTTGAATATATTTATTATAAGATTTATTATTAGAGTTCTATCTGTCTTATACCTCTGTTGGAGGATTCCTTTGGAGTGAGAGATATAACTAGCTGAAAACATTTCCTCGCTCTTCCTGCAACCTTTGTATACTCTATTATTTTGTTACTGAAGGTGTTTCAATAGTAGAAATAGCAATTACAGGAACAAATTTGTTTGCAGAACTTTATAGAAATTTGATACTGTATAAGCACATTTTGGTATCTCTACATCTATATTTGAAATAGTAATAGTTCAGCAATAGGAGTTTTAATTTTATATAGGTCCTAATACAATTCTGAACTTCACTATTTCAAAAAGGACTGCAGGACAAAAGAACTGTAATGACAAGCACAAAGAATCAGGACCAAACATTAAGATTTATTCTCAAGCCTATACACAAGAATCTAGTCATCTAATGTTCAGTGCTAAATTGGCATTGATAAGGGTCATCAGAATTCAAGAGGGGTTGGACTTAGACCATTTGTGGAACATAATGATTCTAGGCTGATGACTTGTTTAACTTAGCCCCTTGGCTCTGCCTGTTCGTCTCCTACATTGAAGAAGAATCTAAGATTTTAGAGAATTCTTACGAAAACAGATTACAGTCACTCAATTAGCTCATGGCCCTTCTCCATAACGAGAGTAACATTCATATATTCTTGTTTATCAGTGAAGACAAGCTTGGTTAATGGAGGGGTGACAGACAATTCACATTCTGGCTGAAAATCTATAAATCTAAATGAAACATGGTTTGACAAAAAATCATTTCCTAGGCTACAATAATATAAAACAGGGGTGTCAAATTCACAACGTCATGTAACATGTCGCGACGTATCGCAACTTTTTTTTGCCATTGCTGGTAATGGGGTGAGCGCAGTTTTGCTATGATGCATCCGGCCCATGGGCCGGCAGTTTGACACCCCTGATATAAAATGACAAATAACATTAATGATCACCAACCACTGGTAGTAAGGAATACTATAAGAATAATCAGCACTCTATAATTGCCTTCCCCGATATGGTGCCATTCATAATGCAAATGGATATCCCACATCTAGAGAGCAGCAGACTGAGAAAATGAATCTGCTACATTGGTTTAACCCTGGTAATCTATTGGCCTTTTAAGTTTATCGCTGTCTATGCAGATGATGGTGACTCTCCAGGATTCCTCCTTTCCCCAAACCTTTTCTGGAGATGCTATTAATTGAAACATGATTCTGTTGAAAGCTACCATTTCCTCTCCAACCATAAAGCTATTTTTAAATTAGTTCACAATTCTAACTGCAGAGGATATTTAAAGACAAATACAATCCTATATTCCTTCCATTCCTATATTATATGTAACATTGGTTTAAGGGAGCCATTGATCGTTTCAAAAATACTTATGTTGAACTTAATTTATCTGACGTTTAATGGTCTACTTGCAATTGTTTCCTATTATGTTTGTGTTTTGCAGGAGAATGCACTCCAGAATTCTAAACCCACTTTTTACCAGGCCCACATCACTGAAGAAGAGGGTGAAGGAAAGAAGGAGGCAGGAGAGAGGAAAGGAAGGAAGGAAGGAAGGAAGGAAGGAAGGAAGGAAGGAAGGAAGGAAGGAAGGAAGGAAGGAAGGAAGGAAGGAAGGAAGATTTCTGATGCTCCCTTCCATTTTCCCCACAAGGAAACTTGATGGGGAAGCCAGCAGGAAGTCAGAAGTTGCTCCCACTCCCACTACCTTTTTGTCCACCCATTGTTATTTTGTTTCTCTCTATTTAGGTAAGGAAATAAGTCTGAAATGATGATCCAGTGTGGCACAGATTGTCTGGTATTTTATCTGAAATTGCTCTCCTCTCTTTAAGGAGCAGCTCTAGTTGAGCACATCTCTGAATAAATATAAAAATATTTAGTTTGCACTCAAGAGAAAAGATTTGTTTCATATAAATCAAATCATGTCCCTATGGAGTCTTTGCAACAAGTTACATTCAGTTTTCAACCTATCTGATCTTAGGATATCAACGGTATCTAGGAGCCAAGCTGATTTATTTCTGGCTCAGCGCTATTAAATCTAAAATAGCAACAAAGCTTGTCTTTTTGGTTGAACTGCTATAGCTCTGCCAAAATAGCGAACTCAGTTCTCTCATTGGTGGGAAACTCTGTTCCAAATGAAATTCCAGCTACTGAAACATGGTTGTCAACATTTCAAGGTTGATAAAAGTGAAGATAATGAATTGGCTTCAACCTACTTTTGAAAGACTGGAAGGTAGAAACAGTGATGATATGAAAATGCCAGAGATTGATTTTAGACATTTTTCATATTACATACTGCATTATTATACATCTAGATCTTGGGATGACTTTGCTTAAAATCTTTATTCCATCTATAAATCAGGCCACTCATTTCTGTATGATTTTACATTGTTTCCCCTGAAGCTACAATTAATAAGGTCCCCCCCAAAGGATATTGATGATAATCAAGTTGAGAAGTCCCAGTCATAAAAAAAATGTACTGGATTTGACCTTTAACTCCTTGGGACCAAGGTCTATCTTCTCTAACAAGTTTTGACCTGTCCTATACAGGTAGTCCTCAACTTATGACCACAATTAAGCCCAAAATTTATATTGCTAAGTGAGACATTCGTTAAATGAATTTTGACCCATTTTATGACCTTTCTTGCCCCAGTTGTTAAGTGAATCATTGGAGTTGTTAAGTTAGTAACACAGTTGTTAAGTGAATCTGGCTTCCCATTGACTTTGCTTATCAGAAAGTCACAAAAGGTAATCACATGACCCGGTACACTGCAACAGTCATAAATATGAACTAGGAGCCAAACGTCCAAATTCTGATCATGTGACCATGGAGATGCTGCAATGGTCGTAAGTGTGAAAAATGGTCATAAATAACTTTTTGCAGGGCTGTTGTAACTTTGAACGGTCACTAAATGAACTGTTGTAAGTCGAGGACTACCTGTATAGCAGTTTCAAGAGAATCTGTTAACAGTTCCTTACTTTTTGTGGTAAATGGGATAGAGGCCCAGATGATATTTATTTTTAAATTGAGGAATATATATATGCTCATCATCAGCTCTTTGCAAACATACCAATAAAAATGCAGATGTTGGGAGATGGTACAGATTCCATGATAGTGTCAATGACTTGCAGGGCCACCCAGAGATTTCTCAGACATGTGTGACACTTTAGCCAGCCATGTGTCATGACCACAGCAGAGAATCTGAATAAATGTGACATCTAATATTCATTTTGCATAGTCTTTTTCCATCTAGCTTTGAACTTTGT
>NW_015386332.1:1405771-1420546 GCF_001527695.2 Protobothrops mucrosquamatus | reverse complement strand
ATATATATATATATATATATATATATATATATATATATATATATATATATATATATATATATATATATATATATCTGAGTGGAGATTTGAATTTAGGGTGCTAGAGTTGGTCTGATATTCTACATTTCTTAACAAAAATTGAAATGTCTCTAGCATTTCAGTAACACATTAACTATCTACAGAAATGGCATATGAAAGATGTAGCATCTGTTTTAGAAAGTAATACCCACATTGCAAATATCTAGCAGGTTGAAATCTGATTAAATACAGGCAGGCAGGCAGGCAGGCAACAGCTGTGGTGGCACAATGGTTAGAATGCAGTATTACAGGCAAATTCTGCCCACAGTAGGAGTTTGATCCTGACTGGCTCAAGGTTGATTCAGCCTTGCATCCTTCTGAGGTCGGTAAAATGAGGACCCAGTTTAAATTAGGGGCAGTATCCTGATTCTGTAAACTGCTTAGAGAGTGCTGTAAAACATTATGAAGCGGTCTATAAGTCTAAGTGCTATTGCTAAAGCAGGCAGGCAAGCAGGCATGTCATTCTGCTTCTGTTAAGGAGCAACGGAATTCAGAAAGCCATGCGAATAACATATGTATTCTTTTGAGCTTTAGAAGGAGCAACTTAATAACATGCCTATTTCTTTAGAAGCAAGTCCCCATTGTGCTCAATGCAAACTATTTATTGCAGTTTCATAGGATTTCAGCTAAAAGGACAATTCATGGCAATTTCTGCAATAAGATGTTTGAAAGAAAATGAAAAAGTCAAACAAAGAAACAAAATTCCTGGAATCCCAAGAGGATGACTGCAGGAAGAAAAAGTGTATGGAAAAGCATTAGAATACAGATTACGTCTCCAGCACAGGGCAGGCCACGTGCAAAGTTTGCCCCAGCTTGAATAAGGGTCACTGACCATTTCTCAAGGACAGGAACACATAACATTGTGTTCTACCTATCCCTAATCCACTTGGAAAGCAATATCAGATTATCATTTTCTGCTATCTGTCGATAGTACTGTTTTCTGCACTTGTGACAGGAAAAGTGGTACTGCCCAGTTCACTTGCTGTGATTCATTTCATTGCAGAGAAACACCTCCACTCCAAATGGTTGTTGGGCCCTGTGGCTTGAATGTCCTTTCCCTTTAACTTGCTGTCCTACATGGGCTTTGCTTTCTCACAAGTTTATCAGTAAAATAATAAAAATATGGGTTTTATTTTTATAAGTTTGCTAATAGAAAAAAAATGGTAAAATTCTGGCATTTCCTTTTGATAAATATTATCCAGACAGAATCAGTCTATCAACCCAGCAAAATGAAGGAAGGGATTGCAATACAAAAAAGATTTTCTAAACTGGCTGCATTTCCAGCCAGTTTACATATGTCATTTTAATTTCTCTCAAGGACAAGATGCTGAGCATCCTCTCCCCATATGTGCACATGAGCCAGACCGATTTTATCTGGGACAGACAGTCCCTTGATGAGGTTCCTAGTCTGGTAATGAAACATCTGTAAAAAAATAACCAAACTCAAGAGAGCACCAGGACCCCACAATTCACCCCTGAGCCACAAATATTTTCTTCCATCAGTTCCTAAATTATCATAGAGGTGTCATGTAGGTCAAAACTACCACTTTGAATTAGATTTGCTGCAGTGATTAAAGAATAAATGTTTCACTCCCTAGCAATCTAGTTATGAATTTTGGACCAACTGTAGCTTCCAGGTTGTTTTCATAGGTTGTTCTCTTTTTTCCCAAGAGAACCTCCAAGGTACAGGCCTTCTCCTTCAAATGAGCCTCTATTCATAGCTTATACTAGGACTGTTCATGGACAAACAACTCCACCTTGCTAGGATTTAATTTGAGCTTGTTTCTATCCACCCACACACTAGGTGAAGACTTCCACAGCATCCCAGACTCAACCATAAGTGGCAATGTACTTTTGACCTTGTGCAAGAGAATTGCTTCAACCCCTGGGTTCTTGCCTTGATAGCATCTCTTTTTTTTCATACCCCTAGATATATTATCTAAATTAGGGGACAATTCCCTGAAATGATGAGGAGTGGGGAAAGCTAAGTGGCAGTCCACTCTCCTGGGTGGCTTTCTGGATAATGCAGATCGTAGCACTTTCCTGTTTAGTCCTCAGAGGTTTCTGTACTAGCATTGTCAGATGTTTTTGCTGGGGAAGTGCCATTCCCCTTGTTGTCCTATGAAGTATTCTGTCTCTCTGTGCTTCCCTGTGTCTGAGGAAAATAGTTGGTGTTTGAAGTTTTGCCTGTATTATTCAAAATCACCACAGTACCATATCTTTGATAAGGATCTATGGAGATTCTGTCATCCATGGCTGTCCCAAAGGTGCTTTTTCAAAAGGCAACTGGAAAGATAATAATAATAATAATAATAATAATAATAATAATAATAATAATAATAATAATAATAATAATAATAATAATAATAATAATAATAATAATAATAATAGTAAAGTTGGAAGGGACCTTGGAGGTCATTTGGTCCAACCCCCTGCTCAGGCAGGAAACCCTATACTATTTTGGACAAATGGCTGTCCAGTTTCTTCTTAAAAACTTCCAGTGTTGGAGCATTCACCGCTTCTGGAGGCAGGTTGTTCCACTGGTTAATTGTTCTAACTGTCAGGAAGTTTCTCCTTAGTTATAGGTTGCTTCTCTCTTTGGTTAGTTTCCACCCATTGCTTCTCGTCCTGCCTTCAGGCGCTTTGGAAAATAGCTTGACTCCCTCTTATTTGTGGCAGCCCCTGAGATATTGGAACACTGCTTGAAGATGTTTGAAGATGTTTCGCTTCTCATCCAAGAAGGTTTTTCAGTTCAGTTCCATAGAGATTCTTTGATAAGGCATTTATCTTTGATAAGGCATTTATCCATAGAAATTCTTAAATGATAAGGCATTTATCTAAACCTGCATATCTAAAAAAAATAAGCTGCTGGAGGGATATTCTCCCATTCTATGAAAGGATATATTATATGTTTATGTTGTATAATGTCTATTTCATTATTATATATGGAATTGCTATTCACTATAATAATAATATTTCCCAGTGAATGGCAAAGAAAACAGTCATTTTTTTGGTAGTACCCTTTTGAATTTCCCCAATTTAACTATTTTAAAACAAAACAAAATAGCAGCTACTTCAATTGTTTACTTAAATTTTCAACAGCTGATTCATCAGAAAGGGTTTGATGTTGATAAGCAAAATGGCTGATAATGGCCAAGTTCAATCAGTCAAAGCCCCATAAGTCCATTCCTTTATTCATTCCTGCCTGCTGAATTTTAAATTATAAGCTTCTTGCAGCAATCATGTGCCTTTTGTTCTCTGTAAAGCACTATGCACACTGATAGCAATAAATAATTGAAAATGGTAATCTGAATTGTTCCAATACCTACTTTAATGACCTCAGAAAACCAGAATAAAAATTTAAATCTTAATAATATTCATGTAAAATCTATGGCCTTAATTTCAGGTTGAAAAACAATAGCAAAGCACATGGCAAAGAAAACTCATAAAAATATACAATTGTTCAGACATGAAACAATATACGTACCAGCACATTTTAAAAATTTATCAGGATGTATAATTTATTAACAAAGATCTGCTGATGCTGGGCTAATAAAAGAACCTGAATTGAAAAATCAATAACAGTTCTAGAAGAGAAAGCAGCTAATACACAGATAAACAGACAGATAGGCAGACAGTTCTTGAAAGAAAACCTGGTGAAAGATTGCCTTTTTGGTTTATTTGAAATTTGTCAGTCATAGGATAGATTAGAGATAGAAAGAGACAGAGACAGAGACAGAGACAGCTAGACAGAACCATCTCTATATTAGGTGAATAAGAAATGATTGCTCTGACTTGTATTTCTAAAAAAAAAGTGGGAGAGAGGACAGCATGCTATTTGGACCTTAGCATCCTGGAAAAAAATATAAAGAAACTAAAACAAAATGTTATATTCAATGAACTATGTTGGGTGATCCAGCACTTTAGTCTTTGAAGAAAAACAGAATTTCTCTCTCTCTCTCTCTCTCTCTCTCTCTCTTTCAAAAGAGAAACCCAAAAAATAAATTGAATACATCTGAAGGATAGCTTTCTGAAATAAAGAATTGTCTTTTATAATAAGGACATATAGTCACTATGGTTATAGACCATTGTAGGAAGGTCCAAAGGAACCTGCCATTTTTCCGTCTGATTGGATTCAAGCTGCCACAGATTTCCACGGATATCCACCTTGCAAACCCTCCCCCCCCTTTGTGCATGCACATTGTAAACATAACAGACTTTCCTCCAACTGAGGACAGAGCAGTAAACGAGGACAGAGGTCAACTGTAAGATTCCAAAGACCTCAAGGCTGCTTTCGGTTGCTGTGATATTTCAGCTAAGCAGCCTTCCTGCTAGCCCAGAAATTGCCTTACATTTAGACTTAGCCAATAACAAAGTAAGTAAACAAGCAAACCAGTTCAACAATCCAGGCTGCATGGAACTGTTGGACTCAGCCAGTAGACTTAATAAAACCTTTACAAGCTGAAAAAAAGATGGGGAGATTTCTTCAGCTGTACGGTAGCCAGCAGTAGAACTGCAGCTATCAAGATCTTTCTACTTTTTGCAGTATAATGGATGTGGGAAAGGGAGGACAAAGCAGAGCAGGGCAGAGTGTATGTAAGTGTGAGAAAGAAAACTTGGCTCCTACAAAGATATTCTTAAATTAGCTTCCACTTAAAGAGAAGATGAGCGCACACAAATTACAGAGATATAAAAGAAAATGTAAGCCTGCTTTACTCAGTTACTCCCCCACCTTCAAAACCCAGGGCCAGACCTGTCATTAAGGCTGTTATTTCTGGCAGCAAACTCACTGCCTTTCCTATCTTTATGAGACAGGTTATTTCCTTACCTTATTGTGCCTTCTAGCATCAATCCCCCTTTACTGGACTGGTATGACTGTGATGAGGCCAGGCACTTCAACTCACAATGGCAATTGGGACCAGAATTTCCATTGCTAAACCAAGTAGTCATAAAACGTGACTGCATCACTTAGTGACAGCAATGCTGCAATCATGGTTGCCTTTATTAACCGAATCCCATGGTCATTAGACAGGACAAAAAAGTGTGACCACATTATTTAGTTACAGCAATCCCTATAGTCCTGGTTGCCGTGAATCCCGTGGCTGTTAGATGAGGCAACTTCCAGCTGTCTTATCACAACCAGGTTAATGTCTAGGCTAGGGTATGGAGATCTTGGAGGGTGTATGAGGGCGCGAGGGATGTGCAGCAAGGGTCGAGGGTGTGCAAGGGTGCATGGGAGTGTGAGGGAGGTGCAGTGAGATTTAGGGAAGGTCCTCATGGATACAGAGATGGGAGGGAGGTTTGGGGAGGGTGTGCAGGGTACACAATGGTGCGAAGGTACACAAGGGTGTCAGGGAGGCATGACGAGAGTCCGAGAGGGTGCATGGGGGAGACTTACCCCAGTGACTTTCAACCCTTCTCCCTGCCAGCTTCCCCACTGACTTTCTGGTGAAGCCAGCAGGGAAAGTCCCAAATGGCGATCATGTGATCATGGAGTGCTGCAACTGGTTGTGTAAGTGCAAGTTAGTGCCAAGTGTCCAGATCATGATTATGTCACCATCAGGTTGCTGGGACATCCAGAACTCCAAGTGCAGGTCATAACACCATTCACTCAGCACCATTGTAACTTCAAACAGTTGCTGAATGAATGGTCATAAGTCAAAGACTATTTGTACTGCCTTAAAGATGCTATAAATCTTTAATGAGAAAGAGTAGCTGCTTACTTCTTGCTTTTCTGGCCTTGCTGGCAGAAAGTGCTGGCTGAACAGCCAACATATTCCAGATGGCATAGTGCAGCAGCCTGAATCGCTCTGCTTTTAAGGTGCATTGGTGCTCTCACTGCTGTGCTGCATCAATTGTTTGGATGAGAAACAAGAAGCATGAAAGAAGTGATGGGTGAGCAATTTCAAGGGGTTGAAGGATAGATCAATGTGTGCCATGTGGTTCATGTCCCTACTTAGAGCCAGTCTAAGACAGTTTCCTTTCCCTCCCAAGTCAAGGTGAATATAAGTCAAAACTGGTTTTGATACTTCAGACCAGTGGGTTTTTTAACCTTGGCAATATGTGGACTTCAACTCCCAGAATTCATGGCCAGTTGAAGCATTTTAAAAATGCTGCCTCAGATAAAAGATTCCACCATCAGTTCTCCTTGAATAATAATATATTCAGTATCGCAAATTGCTTCCTTTTCATAGTCTTCTATAAAACACTTGAAGCTATCAATATTATTTAGACATTCAACTGGGCTTGTTTCCATATAGATAAAGTTGGAATGTCACTTAAAAATTGTGTTTCTGTTCTGATTTGTACTGGTTTTCTCATGCAATGGAAGATCCCAGACTACGTCTATTTCTCCTCTGCCCTAATTCTGTAGCTGTGAAATTGTTCAGCATCTTGCCTTACTTGCAAATGGAGGAAAAGCTGTTTCCTCTGGCCTAAGCCCACAAATTATGTTCCAAAGCTTGGGTGGAAGAAAGATATTCTCTGATATAAAAAAGACAGAAAAAACAAAAGGAGAAGGGTAGCAACAGAAGCATATTATATGATGCAAAGAAAATCTTCCATCCTAATCTGTAAACGTATTATTAATCCTTGACCACATGAAATAATATTTATCAATATTTTCATTTATATCAATAGCTCATAATCAAAAAGTAAACATTTATCCATGATCCGAGGAGATATATTTGGGGTTGCATTTTTTAAATGTAACAGCCTCCTTAGAATGCAATTGCAGAGTTTAAGTCAGCGGTTCTCAACCTATGGGCCGCGACCCCATTTGGGGTCAATCGACCATTTCACGGGGTCGCCAAGCAAGGCTGTCCGCCATTTTTCTCCCCTTTTCCGGCGGGTGCCTTACCTCCCTTGGGCTGGGCCAGCTGGTGGTCGGCCTGCTCCGTCTCTGCTGCTTGCCAGCTACGCCTTGGCCGGCGCAGGGGGCGGAACCGCGCATGCACAGCGCTCCCGGGCAGGGAAAGTCCTCGACTTACGACCGGTTTAGTCCTCGACTTACGATCGGTTGGGGGTCGCGGCATTAAAAAGGTTGAGAACCACTGGTTTAAGTGAAGTCACTAACGAGGCCTTCTTTGTAGCCTGCTGGAACAGGTGGCAGCCAAAGCCAAGAGAGCCTTCAGCCAGCTATAACAGGTCCACTATTGCACCTATTCCTGCACCAAGAGGCACTGAAAATAGCGACTCATGCCTTTGTCAACTCTCAGTTGGATTGTTGTCCTTCATTCTATGTGGGACTGCCCTTAGCATACTGTAGCTGCTTGCTTGCTGATTGGTGCTAGCCAGTTCAGCAACATACCTATTGTATGAGCTACACTGGTTGTCACTAGGGCTTCCTGACTGAATTCAAGGTGCTGGTTGTCACCTAAAAACACTGAATGGCTTGGGCTCTTGTTATTTTTTAGATTGTTTTTTTCTAAATAAAATCTGCCTGGAACAGCTTGTATCTATGTCAGCCCTAGATACAGCAGACCAGGAAATCAGCTCCATAGGAAAGCTAATACTATTTTTATCCAGAATGGCTATAATAAAATCTTGCAAGTCTCATCATGCTGTACCTCCCCATTCTTCTTAATCTGTAGTGAATGTGGAAGGTGTTTAAATTGCTTCCAAATGTTACCAGGAAGCCTTTTTTGCCTAGGCAATAGAGACTATATATCTCTATCGAAGTCATCTTTCTTACTCTCTACAGCACAGGTGTTAAACTCACCGTGTCACGTGACATGTTGCGATGTATCACGACTTTTTTTGCATTGCTTGAGCTGGGGTGGGCGCAGCCTCTGTATGATACAACTGGCCCGCGGGCCGGCAATTTGACACCTCTGCTCTACAGGCTAGCCACTACCCTTTTATCCTTTAGGTAGTAGTCAAAACTACGTCTTCCCCAAGGCATTTGGGGGTATGTAAGTTTTTAATGGAAGACAGCAACAGACTTTAAAAAGTTTAATATTTTATAACTTTATGGATGTAATAAGTAAATATAGGCACTGCAATCCTGTACACATTTTCCTAGGAATAACACTAAATTCAATGCAAAATCATATTAATGATTACCTTTGGCTTCTACTAAACACCCCTTATGGCAGTGTTTCTCAACCTTGACAATTTTAAGGCACGTGGACTTCAACTCCCAGAATTCCACAGCCAGCAATGCTGGCTGTGGAATTCTGGGAGTTGAAGTCCACGTGCCTTAAAATTGTCAAGGTTGAGAAACACTGCCTTATGGCTTGTAAAATATAAGCATCTTGTGTGTTTCTTTTAAATTGTATGTTATTTTAAATTAACTCCCATCAATGGACAGCATTTTGAACTTAGGAAATCAGTTGTAAAGGGGAGTTTTTCTTTGTGTTAGGACTATATTTTTTTACTTCCCCATTCTTGCTTTGCAAAGATTTTGCCAAGACAAGCATAAATGTATTTTGTGAGAAATGCTATTTGAATGCCTTTCTTGTTCCCAAGATTACAGTGCCTTGTATATAAACTAGTAGTTCGAGCCAAGGAGACTCCCACACAATTGCTTCACAAGCTGTAATTCTGTAATCATATATGCAGGAACCACTCTTGCTACAGTGTGTGCAAAGCTGTATATATAGTGTGCCTCAGGGCAAATTAAGCCAGAAACAACTGCCATGCATTTTTACAAAATGACTGATATCATTTGAAAACACTAAGTTTACTTGCCTAGATTTTCTTTTTCTACACACACATACACACAAATATATAGTAATACATATGGTATGTTATATTCTTAAATAAATGAACCAAGTTACATTTTCTTAAGAAAGGCTCCTTTAATAAATTAGGGGTCTGTGAACCACAACTGTCCAATTTAAACTCAGTTAACAGGATTATATGCAGATTCCCGGTGACACAAGATTCCAACCATGATTTTCTGAGCCAATGAAACAGAGAATCTGTGCTGAGTGGTGTTCAGCAAAACTCCCTAAACTTAACATGTTGTCTAAAGACAATGCCGTAAACTAGTGAGCTGGCAATTTACAGTATCTGAAAGGATGGAATTTGGGTGAGGTCCCATCCTGCTGTCAAAATTCAACATCTTGGAGCAAACTATGAAACCATTTGTGCTTGATGTGGCTTTTTTTTTACTTTTCCACTGCCCTAAAGGACTTAATTTGCCTTGAGATTCTCTCTCTCTCTCTCTCTCTCCCCACACACACACACACACAGGGGGTGGAACATATATAAAAAAACTTCAATACCCTCCCTCAAGAGTGGTTCCTGCATATACGATTACAGAGTTATAGCTTCCCAGAATGAGAATGTCCTTCACTTGTATTATTACTTTATATACCAAGCACTGCAATCTGAAGAACTAAAAAGACATTCAAACATAGCACAGCATATCTCACAACATATATTTGGCCATGTGCTGACAAAATCTTTGAAAATAAATAATGGGGAAATGAAAAAGAAAAGTAAATGTTCAGCCACACTGCCATAGTTCCTGATATTCACCCTTCTGTCACAAAATCCAAGTCTAACTCTAAGCTGTTCCCTATCAACCTGCTTAATACACATTATGGTGAAGAGTAGATACATAGTTGAGCATGTATTTTTTTTCTTGGTTTATTTCTATCACAAAACCCTGTGAAATATAATTGGATATGAGTGCAAGAAAATCTTCATTAACCACTTTATATTACCTTCAAGCTGTGGCCTTTCCCGGCTTAAATGGCAAGTTTATGAGGTGAAAGAAATGAATTGCTTGCTGTAAAGGAAGGAACATAGATACTATATAATAAGGATGAAAATCTATCTTCAAATGCAATTATTTTAGAGATACAATTTTAGTAACTTGCTTTATTTGTTAGTACTGAAGAGTCTGAAGTATAACAAAATGATACATAATAGGATGGTTTTTTCTACATAACTTATTTATAGCATAAATATAAATCAATGCTGAATCTATGTTCAATAAGGTAGCCTAAACACCTCCTGGTACCTTCAGGGTGCATTGGGACTATACCTTTCATAATCCAACAACCACACTTAGAAAGACTACAAAAGTTATATAACTATTAGACCACAAAACTATTGATTCTGTGGGAGAAACTAGGAATTATTCCAGTTTCAGTCCAGTTCATAGAATTGAAAGAATAACTGTGTAGTTAAGTAATGAGCATCCTATCCATGTGTACACTGGAGATAATTTCTAATTTTGCCACTAAGTGTATAAGCATAAAAGCAACATTATGTTAAAAATTAAACAAATGTGAGTTTTGGGGAGATGAAAGACTGTTTCTCCAACAACTGGTTCAACTTCCTGTCCCTATGAAGAAAAAAATAGGAGAAAATAAATTACTTAAAAAGGGAAGAAAAATCACAAGTAATCTGGTGTAAACATAGCTAAATTACTTAAAAAAGTGACATCATTTTTAAAGTAAAATAAGAGCAAATAATCAAGCAGGAGTAGCAATTGTAGCACAATCAAATCAGGTTCATGGTATATTGCATTTTTAAAACAGAAGTAACATTAAGAAGATGTATTGTTATTTGTGCAGCCAATATAAACAACTCCTGGGAGAAAGAGCTCCTCCACGTGCTTTGTGGAAAAATTACAAGAACACATGTTCCATTAATTTGGCATCCTCTGTATCATCTGCTGGAATTTCAAACACTCCTTCTAGGCTAGCAAGGACAGAGATGATAAGTTTGTATAAATTTTCTTTTTTGACACTGAGGCATATTTCAGCTATCTCCTTCCATCCTTCTATATTGCAGGTATCGTTCACAATCATTTGCTCCAATGTATCTACAAATATATTGAGAAAGAAAATAGACAAAAGATTATTTTGTTGCTTTTTGTCTCTGAATCACTAACTGTTAAAAATGCTTACAATTTTGGTATGATTCTAAATTACAGCAAGCATTCAGCAGGTGTCACTGTCAAGAATATGTTTAAAGTAGATACAATTTAATTTGAAAGGGAACTCGTCCAACTTTGGAATTGTGATTGAAGCATGAGAAAAATCTAATTCTTTCCACTCTCCATTTTCTAATTAAAATCTCTCCCCTGCATTTTATCTGGTCAGATAATTGCAAGCAAATGTAGAGATCATATGGCACAGCCTTGAAGGGCAGGAGGAAAAGAGCTACCTTGACAACAGTCAGATAAGACTATGGTTTTGTTTGAATTACAGGATTTATCCTTTTTATAAAGGGGAGGGGGATGTCAACGCTGTAACATTGGATGTTCCTGCTCTGACAACTGATGGAAACTGCAGCCATTTTTACTTTGCTTTTAACATGCTTTTTCTTCTATTTAGATGTTGAAGGGGAGGGATGGGGTAAATGCTTGAGCTCAGTTAGCCATAATAACAATGCAGCTCCGTGGGATCCTCAAGGACACAAACTGATAACGTTTTGGTGGGCTGAGAAGCTGGGAAGAGAGCCTGCACTCCTGGCGAATTGGAGAATGTGATTTATGACTGCTTTGTGGGGGTGGGACTTGCATTCTGTTACTTTGTATCTGGGGGAAGGGAATCTAGTTTTGGGTTCAACTATGTAGTGCTGATACTTTATTTCCTGAATAAAATGTTCTTTGAGGAAGAATTCCTGCCTTGAAGTTCTTTTGATGGGTTTCATCTATTGGAACCATGACAAGGGGACTGAGTCCAGGCCAACAAAATATGAGAATATTGAGAAAACATCTCAGACAAGCTCCTTCCTAGTTTAAACAAAGATAAAGGGAAGGACGGGGAAGCACATTCAGACTTGCAAGATTCTGTTACTATACCTGTTACAATAAAAGTAGTTTCTTAGGCTGGTTTACTTTCTAGGGTTGCCACATTCCCACTGGAAAAAGTCAAGCTATACTCACCCTTGCCCTTTTTGGTAATATCCTCCAACAAGCGTATGCCATGTATTTGATGTTCTGTTCCAATAAGAGAAAGGATGGTTTCCCCAAGGGACATGATTGGTTGTTTCCCATTCCATTCTTGAGTAAGGCAACGGATGAAATCTATACGAGGACAATGCTTCAGTAGAAAGACATAATCCTCTGAAATCAAACAGCACAGGTGTTAGAAAGCCTGACAAGAAAAAAATTACCCAAATATATTTATATTTGCAGCTTGAAAAGCATGTCTGTCATTTTTATTTTCCAGCATAAAATGAGCAGAAGTGTACACCTTTGAAAACTCAATACTGTATGGAATTAATGCATTTTTATGTATATAACCTCAGAGCTCTTTTTCATTTAATCCTTACTTCAAATGATTAACAAAAGAACAATGAAATAAACAGCATTTTCTACCTCTCAACTGGGCTTCTGTGATGCGTATTTGTATGTGAATAATATCAAAATGGAAGGCATGATTAAATGATAAATGTCCCACTACTTTTTGTTCTATACCACATGGATGTAAAAATAGGTAGAACTTTGATAGTTCTGGTTGGTGTTGACCATGACACAGACATCCCTGATCTCAACATTGATTTGGGAATGACTGAGAAATACAGTGCTTTGTTCAGCACACAGCTTCTTGATTGAATTAGTTAATTCCTGGAGGACAGGTTCATTAACAAGGTCAGCCATGACAAGATGGATCTGCAATAAAATGTTTCATTCTTCAAAAATGAATTCTGGTGAAATACGCTGAGGACAGTCTTTTTATCATTTTAGGGAGGGCTGGCACTGTTATAAGCATGCTAAAATTTGCTGTTGAGGAAATGGCCATATATTAAAAACCATAGTAGTCACTTCATACCTGCTCAACTTATTCAATGTTAAATGGATTGTTTGAAGGGAAAACAATCCTCAACTGAATGGGACCAAATATGTGCAGGGTGGAAGAGTGGGGGGTGAAACCAGAGAAAGAAAGATCAAATCGGGGTAGCAGAGAAAACAATTCCCATACTACCCCTATAAGAAAGGCAATTGGGCAACATTTCAAAATACTGCATACTCCCAGAGTATGCAGCATATGCAGCCTCTCCTATGCTTCCCAATGCACATATACATGCATAGATACATATGCATCATAGGGTGAGAACAGAAACGTACACATATTCACATACAGAGGCAAAACATTTGCATCAAATTAGATTTATTGATTCCCTCCTTTTCTCACATACACATACTATAAGCAAATGCATAAATACATCGTGATAGTACTGAGAGCCACTTGAACATCATTATAACACTATCAGATATAATTTAAAATAAATACAACGTAGCTCTGAAATTTACCTGTGGAAAGAAGTTGGAAATGATGTAGATAATCCATGGCTCCATAAATCTGGCCCTGTCTGCACAAGCACAGAACAGCTTTTTTGTGCGCCCCACACTCACTGTATGCAATTTGAGCCAAAGCTAGACACTGGGACATGTTGTGTATATCCACATCTGCATACTTATAGATTGCATCACCAGCAGCCTCAGAGAATTCCAATCTGGGAGAAACAAAGCAAACAAAACATAATTAGGTAATTTACAAATTCTGGGCATTGTAAAGAAAAGTGGAATAAGGATGATGATGACAATGCCTTATTCTTTTAGTAGAATAACATAAAATCAAAGAGTTATGATAAATAAGAGAAAAAGATACGGGAAAAAGAAAACAAGTATATTTGAAGAATTCACAACACAATATTTTGTCCTCATACATTTCTCCTTTTGGAAAATAGGGTATACTTTAGCAAAGCCCAGCTTTTTACAGCTTAAAAGTTTCTCCTTCTCTATAAAGACCTTCTTTTACTCCATATAAAGTGAGTAAGATCTGAATATGCACCAGATTTATTTATCCATCAGGACTAGAAATGAGAGAAGTGGCATGCTTTATATCTGTCCCTAATTTAATAAACCTCATTGGAGTGCACTTATAGACTTGTTAGATGTCGCAGAGGAAATCATGAGCCCCAATAGATTTTCCTGAAAGGTGATACATCTTTCCCATTCAGCTGGTGATTTTTTGCCTCTTAAACAGACCCTGTATTCCCTGTGCTTTTCAGAGATTTCAACTGCATCTGGAATTTGCAGACTGAGCTACAGGTTGGATATCTCCATAACCTGGCCTGGAAGAGGAGCTCATCCCATGTTTCAGAGCCCACAGTCCCCAACAGCAATCCCAAAGCCAAAGGCAACTAGGATATAGGGATGAAAGACAGCCCATGAATGAGAAGGTGATCTGACTGATTTCTCTTTGGTGCTCACTGCCATCTCTGTTATTGCCCTTGTTTCAATAAACCATTGCTGCTTCTACCAGAAATGGAAAAACTGGCTACTCTGCCATGTTCACCAAGGTGTCACAGCTGCATGTGGAATTGTAGGTATCTTTTAAAGATCTCTTTCATGCACTCTTTTCAGTACCATGGTGCTTTTGTTCCTAGAGCTTCATAAGACCTTGCTGAGAAATCTGGTTCATCCTTTCTGCACTGCATGTTGAGCTATTTGTGCATTTCCATTGTGTAAAGCTTGGAATATCCAAGGATAGAATAGTCTCCTTGTGTCTAGAAACTTCTGGAGATGGAATATGTTGAAGTTCCACTTCAGATGCTATTTTAAAAATGGAGGATGAGCTGTAAACAATAAACCTCATTCTCTTTAATACAGTGGATGCTTTCCCCTATAGTCTTTCTGAAAGAAACTGTCACTGGGCTAGCTGGTTTTGTCTATAATTTTTGCCCCAATGAAACTTGCATATAACAGATGTTCTATTCTTGCTG
>NW_015386332.1:1310138-1405280 GCF_001527695.2 Protobothrops mucrosquamatus | reverse complement strand
CTTTTAAGAATTGTTTAGAACAGGGGTAGGCAACCTTGGCTCTTTTATGACTCGTGGACTTCAACTCCCAGAATTCCTGAGCCAGCACAGCTGGCTCAGGAATTCTGGGAGTTGAAGTCCACGAGTCATAAAAGAGCCAAGGTTGCCTACCCCTGGTCTAGAATGTACCACAAATAATTGATTTAGCAGAAATAATAGTATTATTCAGCACCTGCCATACTGGAAATATGCCATTTAGTTTATAAGTGAATATTCTGATAGCCAATGTCCAAGATTACTGAACATTTGTCATACTTACCTGGAGTTTCCACAGAATGACCTATGCATTTCTTGTACATAATGTGTGTCTTCTGCTACTGAGCCAGAATTCTGAATGATCACTTACTTGTGCAAAGTGACCCAATGCATCACCAAGTCCAACCGTTTCTCAGCTAAGGCACATTTGATGGCTTCAGTTGTCAAATTTGCAGGAAGATGCTTCTTAACAGCAATGGTTGTAGTTATGAGTGCATCACAATACAAAAGCAGAGGGAGGATCTTCCCTTTAACATGACCAACAGCTGAAGGGAAAAAGCAATATTTTAAAAAACATTTGCTTGCTGCAGTTTGTTTTCTATGCCATCAATTTTATTCAAGCTCAGACCTTCTATCAAAGGAGGATTTGAACTCAGAATGCTATAAATTAAGCAAATGAGCATATTTTTTTTATTTTACATAATTTGAAAAGTTTTATAAAGAACTACAGAAAGGTGTGAAACTAGGAATTATCATATGTGTGGAATGATCAAAACTACTTTTTGGCTATCAATTGCAATTAATTCACATCCAGTATGGCTGTAATCACATCAGAGAATTCTCCAAAAACATTTATATTTTTGACTATGGTTTACTGATATTCAGACTATATACAAAAGGGGAAGATTGCATCTGAGGCTCCATACCCCTAAATTTCTCCATGGTTTCTTCATTGCGTAGGATTCCTCTAGGACAGTTTGCTGCATATGTTGCTGCAGCCTCATACTGACCACGGGAAAACAGTTCATTGAACCTAGCACAGTTCAAAGAACATAACGTTACAAATGAGAGACATGGATGTAAAAACACCTTTATTATTGGCAAAGCCCTAGCTAAGTAAGCTGCAGAGGAAAGACAATCTGAATGAAGTTAAATAACGTGTAAGGTCACTTGGTACTCTGCCCTTGTGCCAAAAAATTGGGACGTGAAAGGAATTAAAAATACATGTTTCAACTTTGTGAAAACCTCCCCATTGCAATAGATAAATCATCATTCAGGTTTCATTACTTTTTCAAGTTCTCTTTTTCCAGAATAAATTCTTGTCCAAACTAAGCTTCTTATCATCTTGATCTCTACCTGCCTAAGTAAATTTTCGCTAGTGACATCAATCCCTGATTTTGTCCTCTACTAATGTCTTATAAGTCCAACTATAAATAGAAGATCTTTAGGGTAGCAGCATATATTTTCATGTTGTTCTATCCAGTACTGTACAAATATCTAATTGCTATATCTGTTTCCCAAATAATTTTTCTTCATTATTAAGCAGGAAAAGTAGCAGCAGTTGTATTTTGCATTGGCCCAATAAAGGAGTATGGTCTGATGCTCTTTGATCCAAACATCTCCTTTGTTTTGTTTTGCCAAGAACAAGACAATATTTTTCAATAATTTTTTGCCTGGGCAAGATATCATCTTCCTACTTAGCCCTCTCTGCTGCAGGGCTCATAAAAAGTCTATGTCTCTGTTTTAACTTCCTGTTAGTCACTATATTGCTATATTGCACTGTGCTTTTGTAGAGTGCATCTAATGTGCTAGGTCACAGTGTTTCTCAACCTTGACAATTTTAAGGCATGTGGACTTCAACTCCCAGAATTCCACAGCCAGCAATGCTGGCTGTGGAATTCTGGGAGTTGAAGTCCACATGCCTTAAAATTGTCAAGGTTGAGAAACACTGTGCTAGGAGATAGGGAATGTGAAAATATTAGGACCAAGTGTGCTTAAAAATGATTTGAAGAAATGCTTCACACTCTGAGTAAGTGCAACCTCTTTGCTCTACATTAAAATAAGACTGCCTTTTTTCAGACCTCTGTACGAGTCTTACAAAAATGTGGCTGCTGTAAGAATGACTAATGAAGCAATTTTTTTAAGTAGCTACTGTTTTCATGCTTGTACAGTTATTTTAGTGACGAACCAAGAAGTGTTGCATTTGCGCAAAGCACTTTTCACATCATATTATGTGCAAACAGTTGGTATTCTTGGTGTACTAAGCAATTTCATTTGCCTGAATAAAGAGACATGATCAGAAGACTCCCTTACTATCTTACCGTTCAATATATTCAATCAGATCTTCTGCCTCTTTACTTTTAGAAGGATCACGTTCAAATACACTTGAGATACTAGAAGCAATTGAACCTGAAAAATCAGATCCATCCACAGGAAGTTAATATTTTACACATTTAGAAAGCAAACAATACATTTTAACCAAATCAAGGGACACATCTGCAGTAAAAACACACTTTCTTTCATTACTTCAAACTGTGGCCTACACTTCAAAGGCTTTGCTGTAGCCTCTGGACCTCTCCTTACCCTGCTGTTAAACCAAAGGTAAGGAAGAAACAGGATACAGGTACCTCAGCTTATGATCATAATCGAGCCTAACCATTGTGGTTGTAAGTCATGACAGTCATAAAGTGGCTCATGTACATGACCAACTTGATTGTACAACCTTTTCTATGGCTGTCATTTTGCAAATGCCATGGTTGTTAAGAAAAAGCAATGGTTCTCTGTGGGCCATTTTTGCCAAAAACCAGAAGTAATTGCCAAGTTTGGGCAAAAGCATTGTAAAATGCAATCATTTGACTGCAGGACAATGGAAATGACCATAAATACAGTCCAGCTGTCGGGTGTCCAATGTGTGGCCACGTGACATTGGGGGGGGGTGATAGTTGGAACTTTGAATATAGTTTGTAAGTAACAGGTAGGTACATCCATCAGAACCTCAAATGGTTGCTAAGTGACTGGCCATAAGTTGAGGAACATACATACATACATACATACATAACATACACATAAGTTGAGGAACATACATGCATGCATACATACATACATACATACATACACACACACATACATACATACATATAAAAACAAATTGTGAAACATAAAATCAGAAAATTTAATGTAAGTCCACATCATAAAATGTAGACAATGAATGGTATCATAATCAGCCACCTTCATTTCAAAGGTTTGGTGGAAAAAGCTAGGGGTGACATGATAGCAGTGTTCCAATATCTCAGGGGTTGCCACAAAGAAGAGGGAGTCAAGCTATTCTCCAAAACACCTAAGGGCAGGACAAGAAGCAACAGATGGAAACTAATCAAAGAGAGACGCAACCTAGAACTAAAGAGAAAATTCCTGACACTTAGAACAATTAATCAGTGGAACAACTTGCCTCCAGAAGTTGTGAATGCTCCAACACTGGAAGTTTTTAAGAAGTGATCGGACAACCATATGTCTTAAATGTTATAGGACAGTGATGGCGAACCTTTTAGAGACTGAGTGCCCAAAAACTGGCTCCGCCCCACTCCACCCCCTGCCTCGCCCCCTGCCCCACCCCCCTGCCCCACCCTGCCTACCCGCAGGGCCACTCACTGCCTCCAGGGCCCGCCGCAGATCACCCAGGCAGCCCAGCAGCGCTATGGTGGTCACGCCCTCTGCCCGCAGCCTGCAGCATTGACTGTGCACGATGGGGTGTGAGGGCAGAGTCTTGTCTACGCTGCCTGGCTGCCATGTCCTTGGCTGCACTGCTCCGCATAAGTCACGCTCAGGGCGACTCTCCTTCGGGGGGCTGCTGGAGAGGAGGGGGTCGTGGGGGGGGACAAGGCTGGGGCAACGGCACCCGTGCCCACAGAGAAGGCTCCGAGTGCCGCCTCTGGCACCCGTGCCATAGGTTCGCCACCACTGGTATAGGGTTTCCTGCCTGAGC
The DNA here is from genome assembly GCF_001527695.2 of Protobothrops mucrosquamatus. Taxonomy (NCBI): domain Eukaryota; kingdom Metazoa; phylum Chordata; class Lepidosauria; order Squamata; family Viperidae; genus Protobothrops; species Protobothrops mucrosquamatus. The sequence goes on along the minus strand of NW_015386332.1, from coordinate 1,401,283 downwards.
AGGGGGTTGGACTAGAAGACCTCCAAGGTCTAGTCTAGTCTAGTCTAGTCTAGTCTATGCTATGCTATGCTATTCAACTTCACCCATTCTGCAAATTAAATGGACAAGAACCAATCTAAGTTGAGAGCATTCAATACATAGGACTGGAGAGGCCCCAGAAAAAGGCCTGCATCTATTCTCACTTCCCTTTGACTTCTTGAGGAGAGGGAATCAGAAGCAAATCTTCTTAGAATGCACAGGGTGGGCAGTTTCTACTTGGGAAAGACAGTTGCAGGTTTTCGATTTTCCATGGCTGATTAATACATCTCGCAAGCAAGCTGAAATGATGACCATTGTGTAAAATAAAAGACTGGTGAGTACACCAGTCTTCAGGTTTTCTGGACAAGGAGAGATTGCCTACGCATGCTCTGAATGACAGGCCCTTGCAAGGAGATCATAAAACAGTTTGAGTTGAGTGCCAGGAGCCAAGGAAGAAGACATCTTTACTTTCAGCAGTAGTAAGGCCTTTCATATAGACATAAAGGCAATAGAAATAACTTTCTAATCATTTTGGAAATGTTCAAATTAACTACTTTATGGATATTAGAGACCTTCAAAATGACAAGTTTAATTTTACACTTGGTGAGTTTTACCCTCCTCTTTTAATTAAAAAATGAATAAATAAATCAAGTTTAAACATTTTAAAATAATATACAACTTCCAAAAAGCAGGAAAAAAAGGAATTTTGATTTAAGAAAATTTTAAACAGATTTAAAGATCAGAGAGATGTGTGATAGTGGTTATTTTTTTATGTAACCCATGAAAACCAAATTATAATTAAATAATATAGTAATGGGAAATGAATGAAATGGAACTACTAAATCCATATTAACAATTGAGGTTTGATGAAAGTTGCAAGTGGACACTAGAGGGAACCAAAGGACCAGACAGAAAGGAGTTAAAATGGCTAAGCCAGCTTTAATTTTTCCTACAGGTTTTTTTTAAAAATATGGCCTAAATATCTTAGAAAGGATACAGATTTTAATGGATAACTGTTTAGAAGATGCAAGAAAAAAATTAAAAAACCTTTACCTGACTTACACCTTATAGTTTGAAAACATGCAAGACAACAAAATTGAGATTACTAAAATGGGAATACAAAAGATAAATTAAGAAAAGAATCTGGATATGTAACAGCTACAACAAAAGAAACTCTTTAAGATTATGCCTCTTTATATGGGAAGAAAAGGATCTGGATCTGGAGCATCTTTGACAAGAAATCCTGGATGATGCCTCTTTATGTGATTTACAAAGTAGGCTGGTGAAAACTTTGAAGACTTCTTTTAAATACTAAAGAGTGATAAAATATCAAATCTTGCAACACCATAGGAAATATTTAAAGGTCAGCTTGCACAGAGCAAAAGAAGAAGAAAAACAATATAAAATTGGACTATTTAACAAGGGATAAACTATTTCATATTTCTAGTAACACCTAATGGACTTCTTGCCTAACCTAGATTGAAAAGATGATTTCTGGCATATAGATAAAAGTTAGGCTATGAGGAGAAGAGGGTTTTTTTTAATCTGTAATTTTAAAAGACTGTGAAAAGTTAGTATATTATGGGTACTTGGTGTGATTCAGGTTGGAAGCAACTTCTTTATTATTGCCTTTGTTATCTTTTTACTTTCTACTTTTTTCTTTTTTCTGCACTTTTATTTTTCTTTTAATTTAGTTTGTATTAATTTTTACTATGTTTATTAATAAAATTATTTTTTTTAAAAAAGAAAAGATAGTCCCACAGGTAACAAGGACCTGTGCCATAAATGGTTTTATAGGTTGTAAACAGCACACTACAAAATGCATCCAGAAACCTATTGGTAACCAATGCAGTTCCTACAATATAGGTATATATCAGAAAGCCCAATAAAGAACAGTAAAGACAATTTAAACCCTATTTCTGCAAATAAATGGCACACAGTTTTTTTCCAGCATAACAAAGACACATTGACTTTTTAGCACACCACCAGAAACATGTTTTTTTCTGATTTGTTGTAAAAAGCTGAAGTCTGATGTGTTTTTACCTTTTATAAGTTTCTCATTTTCTATCATCTGAAATATGAGCTGCTGCAGAGTGTCAATATTCTTGTCTGTATTCTCCCAGATACCAATCACACTTGCAAACAGATTTAGCCGATAAAAACTATAAAAATTAGAATATTGGTTGAAAAGTGACTGTATCAGTATCATCTGTTGATTGAATTCTCCAGGGTTGTCCTTATCACATTATTTTATTCTCTTGTATATAAAAACACAGGACAAGTTTCCTGAGAAAAAGAATTTCCCTAATGTCTAAATTTGTCACGTGGCATGTAATATATACATACATACATAACTAGACTGCAATTATAATTGCAAATTGAATTGAAGCATTTCCTATATTTGCAAATCTCCATGCACAGGTTTTATATGCATAGTATGAAAAAGTCCCTCGCTAGTCTGTATTTACTTATATTTGATTAAGTGGGTTCATTCTCAAACTTAACTTTAGCTTGGGTGCACTATGCCTTACAACATACATTCAGGATACAATACATGAATAAGCTCTTACATTACACATACTAATTAAATTTATTTTTTAATTATCACAATTATTAATATTACACCATATACTTTGTCTATTAATCAAGTACTGGTTATTCTGACTGACAGTGGCTTTCTCAGATTTCATGTGGGGATATTTCGTACTGTAATGTGTGTTGCCAAGAAACAACTGATTGTTTCATAATAATCTATTACTGTAAATTATACCATTTAATAGTATTAGGAATTCCCGGAACTGAGCTTTATATATGCAAAATATTTATTTGTTTGGCTATCCATCTCACAATGGTCATTGTGGCATTGGATGGCATACAAGTCCTGGCATCATGAAAAAAAATAATAATCCCATTTTAGAGAAATACATAGAGAAATACAGCAATAGTAGCAGAGCTCACCTAACATCCTGAACCAAATGCCTGGAGTTAATATATCTTCTATGCATTGATTTCCCTCATTAAACCTGTTAATGGCTGCTATGTTCCAGTTGAGGGTTGTTTTCTGTTGGTGCTAATCTAACCACAAATACTTAGAACATACAATTTTAGAAATTACAATTCTACGATCTATTCTAAGTCACTGTTCTAATCTGATAAAAACAAAGCGGACAAAGTTGCTATGCCCACTATTCAAAAATGAAGAAAAGAGAAAATACTCCAAATAAGTAAGTGCATATTGTAAAAGGAACCTTTATACCAAAACTTCAGGTTTTCATTCTTTTTTTCAGCCATATTTCGCTTTTGAACAGCGTAATTCATGTCTTCTTCAACATTGGCTGTGTTTTCTATGGGAATGTATTTTGTAAACATGTCCTCTTTCAACTCTTTCAACCTTTTTTGTAGATGAGCTAAGTGGTTAGAAAGGACATCTATATCAAGCGAGTCTTTCACGTTAAGCCCTGTTGAAAAAAAGGAGGAGTTTCTATCAGTGATCATATTGCCAATCTGTAAATTCAAACTGTACAAATTCTGTAACACCAAAAAAGCATTCTGTTATTATAAACCAAACTTCAAAGTCAACAGAGAGGTCTGCTTTTTTTGGAACGAATAACTAAAAAAAAGCCACCATTTACAAGTAGAATGCATACTTTATATGGCAGACTCAATTCTACTCCTTCATATATTGCATGTGATAGTTAATTTCAGTTTCATCCTGAGTAATCATCCATTAAAAAATATATAGAAAGGGCACCATCCAATTGTCCATTTCGGCTTGCTCCTCAATCTTGGCTCAGCTAAGATTTAGAATGTAATAGAGAACATATAATTATTCAAAACAATCTTAGATATTAACATTGCAGTATAATACAGAAGGTGGTTCATGTTCCTGGTGTGAGAAAAAAATGATTTTTTAATTACAAATAACTCCATCTTACCTGGAATTTTTTTAGCAGGATTAACTTTCTTAACGGGGATTGAATCTTCTTTTGCTAAGAGTGTTAACCTTAAACTTTTTAGTTTCTGTATTAAGCTCTCAATTCTTGTAGAATTCTTCTCAATTCTTTTCACTCTAAAAACAAAAGCAATTCAAATAATACATTACATCTGTTTCATCTCCTGTAGAGAGTTGCATATAACTTCAATAACTGAAGACTTATAAATGCCTTTGAGATTTTAGATATTTGAGTTTTAAGTATTTCCTTTAAAAAAATTATGCTATTAATGGAAGTTACTTAGCTTTGTATAACTTCATTGGGAATTTGGGGACAAAGCAAATGAATGAAGATGGTGGGGATATAGGCTGATAGGGCAAAACCTTCAGTTAAAAGAAAGAAAAGCTTGTTGTTCATCGTCCATAATTCCCCAGCTAGCACAGCCAATGGGAATGATTACTACCAGTAATGCTCAACTTACAACCACAATTGAGCCCAAAATGTCTCTTGCTAAGTGAAACATTTGTTAAGTAAATCTGGCCCCATTTTATAATCTTTCTTACCACAGTTGTTAAGTGAATCATTGCAGTTCTAAAGTTAGCAGCACAGTTGTTAAGTAAATCTGGCTTCCCCACCGACTTTACTTATCAGAAAGTCACAAAAGGTAATCACATGACCCGGTACACTGCAACAGTCATAAATATGAGTCAGTTGCCAAGCGCCTGAATTTTGATCCCATGACCATGGGGATGTTGCAAGTGTGAAAAATAGTCATAACTCACCTTTTCATTGTTGTTGTAACTTTGAAAGGACACTAAGCTTTTAGAATAAAATAGAACTACAGTATTTATTTGTACTAAGCATTATTCTGATAAATCATATTCCAGTGAACTTAAAAAATAATATAAAAACATTAAATTTATTCTTGGTCAACAAAATAATCTAACTAGTTTAAAGTAAGTAATGAATAAGCAAACATAAAATTAAAAGAAAATGTATTATATGCTTTGATTGAAAAAATAACTGACAAGAGAAAAATATTATTAATAGAGCATTTATAAGGATCCTCTTTTTCTTCCACTACATTGTATAGAGAATAGCCCTGCCTACTATAATCTGGTTGCTAATTCCAAAATATCTGGGAGAACCAAGTTTGGGAAGCACACCATAACCATTTCCTTCCACACTTTTCTTTCCGAACAGATCTCTGCTCTCCTCTAGTGGTATGCAGTTTGTAACCTTCTGGAAGAGTTTGTTCATATGGGACTTGGCCTATAGTGTCCCACAGGGTTCCATCTTTTCTCTTATGAATGTTCGTCACCTACATGAGATTAATGGGAAAGAATTCAAAATGCTAGAGTGGGTACCATCACTATACTGATGACACCCAGCTTTATGTATTGTGAATATCCCTTGATTTCTTCACTAATTCTCTCAAATTTTCTTCAATAAACTATGAAATCAATTATGATTTTTAATATATATATTCATCCCTTTACCATGTATACATATGAACAGGCTGTTTAAACAAACCAGCTTTTTTCCTAGGCAGATATTAATCATTTTCATTCATTCTTTGGTCTTTAAACAGCCCGCTTTTTTGTATTCTTTCATCCACCTATCTAAATAACAGAACATTGTTTTCTCTGGTTTGCAATCTTTTCTTGTTCTGTTGAAAACTGTAATTTGCTTGGAGCTCTTTCTCATAGAATAAAATCTTCTCCTCTGAAAAGTCTATTGAATCTTTTTCTCGAGGGATTCTCAATCTCGTTAGTATCCATGAAGAAAAAATCCCAAACATGTTCTCTTGAGAGTTGCAAATTTGCTTGAAACTCATTTCAGTTGCACTGAGCATTCAAACCATCTTCATAATTTAAATTGGTGTCAGGTTTGTATTCTAAAGTTGCAGTTAAGTCCTTTACATTGTCAGATATTTGTGAAATTGCCTCAGTGGTTTCATAATTTTCTACACATAATTGCATCTCTTGCTCTTTTTATATATCATCTAGATCATCTATATCTTTAGAACCTAATCAGTCTATAAAATGAATAATTTTCTGTAGAGAATTTTCAAAAACCTCCCTAAATATGCTCAAATTTGGCCATCTTCTTAGCTCCTTGTAGCGGTCAAAGGATATTTATTTATTTATTGATTGCCAATCAGAATTCATAAAAATCAGGGAATTTCAGCCACTCACAACAAAGCAATCAAGACTATAGGTTATTTAAAAATAATAAAATAAAACGACACCTTTCTATCCTTATGTTTTTCCATCAGAATTAAAAAGAAAAGATACTCCAGCTTCCTTATTTTAGCTTGCCTCCAGCAATCCTCTTCTAACAATAAAGAAGCCTCAAAAATGCTGCAGAGCTTCAAAAAGGGGCTGCGACTGAAGAGAGCCTCTTTTAGCTAATACAAATAATAATTTCATAAATTGGTTAAGAAATGAAAGGCATGATCTATTGACCATTTGAAATATAAATTGCAAAATGACTGCTTTTCCAATAATGAAGTGATTACAGTCCCACCCCCCCAGCTGAAGGGTTCACCAGCTGCTCCAAAGCACAGCTCCTGAAGCTTCTTGCAGAGCGCTGCTTTATGGAGGGTCTTGTGGGGTGATTCTAGGACTCTCCCTCTATATGTTGTCATAAAAACAAAAGGAATGCCTGTTCCTTCTGCTAGTAAGTTGAAAAAACAGCAATCCAGAGAGAGAAGCCTTTCTGGGCATGTCAACCATTGGCCATGTTCACAGGAAGTCTCCTGATTTTCAATCTTTCAGAGTGTTGCAGTTTTTTCCCAAATCAACCTCTGATTCTTCCATTATCACCATTCAGTGGAGTATATCACTTAACTATACCCAACCAACGGTGCCATGGAATTATTCTGCATTTTGTGGTACACTAATATGCTGCAGATATGTCCTTTTCATGTCAAATTTACTAGCTATCACTATCTGGTAGCGTGCAAACTCCAATGTAATTCTATTTGGTTATCTGTAGTAGTGTTAGATATTATGAGCATATCTGACATATAAAAATAGCATTTCTTGCTTATTTGCCTTTGTTTTCCTAAACCTAACTTACGTTATATATAATATTCATTCTGTAAGCATCCACAAAGATGCAAATACTTTTTTAAAATGAAAAAAACACCACACAATATTAGCAATTTCAAATCAGATGTCACTATACGAGAGATTAGTTCAAAATTGTGCCTTGAATACCCCACACCTGCAAAAGAGCGAAAGAGGTTCTTACTTTTCTTCCAGCTGAGTTATTCTTTTCTTATAATACATTAAAGTTGAAGATTCACATGCTAACATTTTTAATTTTCCATGAAGATAAAAGGCATCATGCTGGCCCTTCTTTATTGCTTCTATAAAAGCATCATATTCTTGCTTGATTGTGGTCAAAATGCTTTTGTATGCATTAACATGCTCAATTATCTGTTTTAATAATACAGAAACTGATTACATGTCATCACTGTTGAATAGTGATACAACAAATAAATAATGATACAATAAAAGGAACTGACCTTACTGCAGGTTAAAAGAGTCTTTCTGAATTAAAACAAAAGAAAATTTTAACACACCATCCCATTCCCCATCATTGGTTAAGTAGTTGCTTCTGGAAAGTCCATTAGCAGGAAATTAATGCAATTATTGTTTCCTCTTATTCCTCAACAACTGCCTACATATTTCTAAACCCAAAATTTCAAAAATAAATCATAATAAAGTTATATTAGCACTTTCCCTCATCAGACAAAACATCTTAAAACTCATAGAAGAGGATGGAACAACCAGAATGTCAAGAGCAAATCAGCACTTTCAGAAGGCCGGGCAAGATTTGTTTTAAGTGAGAGATTGAAGAAAGAAGAGAGTGTGTCACACCCTATATTTCTTTTTTATCTTTACGAGAGATGCCACATTTTTCTAGGCTGCTCCTCAAAGTGAGTAAGGTCTAAATAGCAAATACAACAAGAATGCAGCTTGTATCCTGTTTGAGCTACACCACCGAGTCAAGCATGCCAGAAACCGGGCCAGGCAAACAAGCGAAGCTCCGTCCACAGGATGCAGGCAGCACACAAAACCACGCCCTCTATGGTTTACGGGAAAACCTCTCTCCATGGAACTGGTCCCTGGTGCCCAAAAGTTTGGGGGCCACCACTCTAGATAATTTACACATCCAGAAAAATAGTACCAGATTTGAGACCTAATATGACTAAATGGAAAATAATTTAATTCTGATTGCTTTTCCAACCATTTTTAGTTTATGGCCTTTTTTAACAGCTTAGGGGAAACAAATCTATAATCCCCCTTCTTCTCATGCATTAGTGGAAAAACAAAACCTTTAAAATGCCAGTTTGCCAAATGCCTCTTTCATAAGCATATTTATCAAACCAAAATATTAGGCTATGTAGAACAGCCAGCAAATCCAAATGCCTTGCTTGAGGGCTTGTTTCTCAAAGTAACATATTGTGGTCCAGCATCTATGATACACTTGGTGGTCTCTGAGGCTATCTGCCATACTTAGAGCAAGGATCGCTCAGAGTGAGATAGGAAGATCAAGAAAGCTGTAGGATGTGTATGCAAGTTCATGTGTTGGGAAGAAAATTGAGTCTGTAACCTCTCATCTCAGATTGGTCATTTTACATTGACAATATTATTAAATTATTATTATTATTATTAAACAATAATGTTTACTTCTATTTATATAGCTGACCATCTTACAAAATGTGACTCTAGGTGGTATAAAATAGAAAAACTAACAACATAAACAATATTAAGAACATTCTACAATTTAAAAATATCAATCAGCATTATTATTAACAGACTAGCAGAGGATTCAGTGTTATAGGAAATGAAGTCGCCTCACTAGTTCATGCTAAATATTATTATTGTGCACTGATTTCAGCATAAGTCAGACAATATACCAAAGCCATAAAAATCACACTCATTGATCATGAAAATTAGAATATCTTTAGAAGTGTTTAGTTACCATTTCAAATACATTTCTGTATATTATGTAATAATCCTCTGCTGGTCCTTGCTCAGTACACCCCACGTTTTCAATCTCTGAAATGATATAACTCTGAATGCTTTCCAGAAATTCCTTGTCAGTCTCTGGGATGATGGGAGGAAGCACTGAGTGTTTACTTGCTCCAACACTAGCTGATTTCATGGTGCAGAAGCAGAAGATACCTAATTTCCGTTGCAAATAGCAACTAAAGTGTCAGTCCTTTACTCTGATCAGAAGGCATGCTTCAGTCAAAATCTAAAAATAATACCACATCAATAAAAGAAATGAACATTTCATCTAACACATCAACTTTAAGGATGCTTTCTACATGGCTTATTCCCAGGTAAACAAAGGACCATAAACTAAATCTAACTGCAGTGCCCCTAGTGCTATATTACATTCAATATGGAGGAAGAAGTTGTGTGCAATAGCAAGGTTTTGCAGATCTTAAGTACCTATTGTTGAATTCAATGATAGTAAATTATCAGATAAGTGTGGATTGCTGAATAAGAAACTGAATCATAAGTTAGGAACAAAATATTTCCAAATCTGAATCTAACAAAGCTGAAAGGACTTTAAACATTTATTTCTAGTATATTAAACATCCATTTTGAAATACTGAGACTGTCATCAACATCAAATATGTTGTTTCAGAGATATAATTATTTTCAGATAAATATCTGTCATCTGTAATACAGAATTGGAATATCTTATACCATAAAATCAATCATTTCAGACTCTAAGAAATGTTAAGTACAATTTAAGATTGGCTTGTTCAGAAAGAAATATTCAGGCTTACTGGACTTCTCAGAAGAAGTTAAAAAAGGTTGTCTAATCAGTCTATTCTGCAGATGTAATAATTACAATTTTACAAAGTTATTACAATAAGACGTAATAACTTTGAAGGAATGTTAAGAGCATAGACTTGCATGTGTCCAGCGATGGTTCTTTATTGTAAGATTTTATTACAATTATAATGGTAATACTATGACAAGCCAGTTGTCCACTGAAGGCCATTCCAGAAGAAAGGCTCTGTCACTGAAAAGCAGGGCTGTCACACCTCACTCCCACTTACCTCCCTAAAAGACGGAACTAGTATCAGCTCCTTAGATTGGCAGGGCCAATTCCATGCACTAGCATTTTAAATTCCACTCAGAAGTCTATTGGCAACAAGTATACAGTAGTGTATTATATAATCAGTAAGAACATGGGGTGCTGCACTCTGAACCAAATGCGGCTTCTGAGAGACCTTCAAAGACAGACCCAAATACTGCAAATTGCAGTAGTCTAAATCAATGGGGAAGATAGCATCTCTCATTGTAGCAACACCTTCTCACCACAGACAGGAAAAATCACAACTGCCATAACAGACAAAGCTAGGCAATGGTCCACCTGGCTATGGCTTCTCCTGCAGACTTGCTCCATTAGGAATAATACCCAATATCAAGAGACACAGCTGGAGCAGACCAAGAGTTCTAATGGGCAAACAGTAACTCCATCTTGCTAGGTAGGGTTCAATTTAATCCTATTTTCTGTCATCCAGATCCTCACAATCTCCTGGCACTGAGACAGGATTTCAGCACCATCACCATTCTACCCTGTAAGAGCAATGTAAAGCTGGGTATAATCAGCATATTAATGATCAATTCCAGACTGCTGAATCGTGGTTTCCAGTGGCTTCATGAAAATGTTAAAAGGAGATTGGGATGGCTGGAGAGGATCAGTCCCTGTGGAACCTCACAAAAGAGTAACCACTGAGCCAATTCCCACTCCACCACAGCAACCAACCAATGCCACTCCCTCAAGGTTAATATAGGACAGTGGTTCTCAACCTTTTTAATGCCGCGACCCCCAACCGGTCGTAAGTCGAGGACTAAACCGGTCGTAAGTCGAGGACTAAACCGATCGTAAGTCGAGGACTACCCAACTGGTCGTAAGTCGAGGACTTTCCCTGCCCGGGAGCGCCGCGCATGCGTGGTTCCGCCCCCTGCGCCGGCCGAGGCGTAGCTGGCAAGCGGCAGAGACGGAGCAGGCCGACCACCAGCTGGCCCAGCCCAAGGGAGGTAAGGCACCCGCCAGAAAAGGGGAAAAAAATGGCGGACAGCCTTGCTTGGCGACCCCCGTGAAATGGTCGATCGACCCCAAATGGGGTCGCGACCCATAGGTTGAGAACCGCTGATATAGGAGGTAATGTAGGTCCCCAGCTCCCTCCAGCTTAATGTAAGATGTAATGTAGGTCCTCAGCTGGGCAGATTTTGGATAATAGCATCATGACTTTTGTCTAGCCAGGTCTCAGTAATGTACACCAGATCTGTGTATTCATCCACCAACTCATGACTGGATGCAATCTCATTTCAGAGAGACTTGGCATTTACCAGTAGCATGCTAAGATCACATAAGCAAACAGGTACACAATCATCGCCAAATATTTGTGGTCAATTCTTAGTCTTTGGACTGGCATTGTATTGATGGGAGAACAGACAGTATGATCCGATGACATAAGTTTAAACAAGTCAAACAATTTTCTGCTTTAAAAACTGAATTATAACAACGAATATAAATAGTATTTTGATATGTGGAAAAGTGAAAGTTTCACTTACAGTATATTATTGGTAATTTTTGTTATTGTTAATGTCAAAAGTATTTGAGGTATTTTTAAAAAAAATGCATTGTTTTCTTTAATAAATATATGTTTTACTCTTACTAACATTTATTCTGTTGTTTAAAAACTAAATGGAAATTATTTTTTAAAAAACTATTAGAGGATAGTCTGGAATCAATTTATCTATTTTACTTCCTATACATCATTTAAACATTTTAGACCTTTGGAAACATTTCTGTAACACCATTTTTGGCTAATAATACTTATGTCTGTGTAGAGCTTCAGCATCACAATGAAGGACGCCATCTGCCTTTTCCTAGCAGCCACTGGCTTCTAAGGCAACTATCTCAACGCAAGGCCATCAGCTCTTTTTCTCGCTCTCACGAGAGGCCGTTAAGAAAGCAGCCTATTCGTTTCTCTCCCGATGATGCCAAGGAAGACCCACCTCTTTCATCCAACTAACTCTCCTAGAAGCCAACTAATGGTAGCAACAAGGCGGAATTGTTAATCAGGAAGGGAGGAAAAACTAGCGGCCTTCGGGGGACTGATGGGAAGTGTAGTTTTCCTCCACACTTCCTTTCTTCCTCTTCCGGTCTACTTAACATTCGGCTTAGAATTCTGATGATTCTTCCGCGACTTATCGGCCGTAGCCTTTCTCCAATAGGCGCGGCCGTTTAACCAAAACTACTATTCCCATCATGCTTTTCAATAATTTCGAAAGGAAACAAGTACTGGATAGTGTAGTCCTACGGTGGCGACGCATGGCCCCTTCTGCCTTGTTTCAAGGCTGGGAAACCCCGTGCTCAGTCGAGCAGCCTCTCTTTCCGGCGTCGGCCATTCTGAGAGCGGGTGGTGGGTGAGCGCTTGGCCTACTTCGAATTTCTTTTTTTTCTCTTAGGGTTGGCATTGAGCGAAGCCTTGATTTTTCGCTGTTTATTCCCCTCTAGGTAGAACCATCACTAGGCGCTCTACCGCCGCCATGCAGATCTTCGTGAAGACCCTAACGGGGAAAACCATTACCCTCGAGGTGAGGAAGGCAGGAGATGGGATGGGTTTCGGCCAGGCTGGTTAGTCTGCGGATCTCTAATCGGTGCTCTTTTCTAACCGGTTCCCTTCCCCTTTCTACCTTTCTGTTGCTGTCTTTTGGAGTGGCGATGGGTATTTTGTCCTGGGATTGTTAGATTGAGGAAAAATGGTGCCTCTCTGCAGAATAGAAGGCTCTTCCTCGTGATCGTTGAAACGAGGAAATGAGCGGAAAGAATTGGTATTTTCGTCAATTGAATAATGCTATAAAGAAGTAAATAGGAAGACTATAATTTTTGCAGAGGCTTAAAGGATTAAGACAAAGATGGCATTGGTTGGAAAACTGAAGGTCTATACAGGAAATCCAGAAGATGGAGAGTTTACAGTGTTCAAATTTCTGCTCCGTTTTTTTCATACACAAAAGTCCCGAAATAGTTGCAGATTTGATTTAGTGCTGTTTCTAGTGTGTAGGTAAAAAAGCGGTTACAGCAAAGGCAGAAAAAGAAGTTACAGCAAAGGCCTCTTAGCATGTTCTGTAGTAGCCAACCCACAAGAAAACATAAGGGCAAACAGTTTCTTTTGTGTAATGCAAATTAATTTAATCAAATGAACTTTTGTTCCTTGTGTAATGCTAGAAAAAGCTTTACCTGCTTTTTGCCTGGAGATTAAAAATACTGAAATAACTAAAGCTTTGAAATGGGATAAATTGCTAGAATGGAATATTTGATTTGTGTCATGTTCTCAGCCCTTACTTTTACACCCAATATCCTGTGCTACCCTTATGACTCCCTTATAGGATTTATTTTATGCTATTCCTATTTTATATACTTAATGATATTGATACTGAATCTAAGCCACCCTGAGGAAAACCTTCTTTTGAAGGGCAGCACATAGTATTTTAAATTACAAAATAAATATTATGAATATACTATTTCTGTAATGTTTCCCTGTTTGTTTTATTGCTTTTGCGTTTCCTCAACTTTTGTGCATTTGATATGTAATGAATCATGTTAAAGCTTTGTCATTTTGGTAAAAAAAAATCTCTTAATTCCAAATATAGGGATACAATTAGGGCTTAAACTGAATTTTAGACATGATAACTCTTGGTAGAATTGAAGTTATGCCAAAGGCAACAGGTACTACAAGAAGTACTTTTAAGATGAAACAGTAAAGCATTGTATAGTCTAATAGACTTGTTTAATTTGACCGTATCTTAATAAGCATATAAAGCCAGAATTGAGAAATCAGCAATAGCTGTAAATATTAAAAAAGGAAGAAGCTAAAATTCTGTAGAATTCAAACAAACATCTGCAACACAACACCCCACCAAAAACAATTAAGAATTGTTGGTAAGAAAGACAAAAAAGTCTGGACACTGGACAGTGCCAATACCTGGAGTAGAAGAGAAGGAACTGGAGAAAATCACAAAATGCAAGCACCTGCAAATGGAAGTTGAACAATTGTGATGAAAACAACTATAGTACCTATAGTAATAGGCATCTTGAGTGCAATTTCAAAAAATGGAATACCATGTGAATATGAGCATTGATAAAATCACTATTAGTCAATTGCAAAAGGCATTTTTACTTGGAATAGTAAAAAGAAACATGAAACATCTGACTGTCCCAGATCATTGTGAAGGAATTAATAGGCAAAACTGCCAAATCCAAACATCTGGCTGACAGTGCAACCAACTATAATATGTGTAATATATATCTATAGCTAGTTTGAATCTTTAAGTCTTTAAGTGTGGTTTAAATTTTTACAACAGGTTGAACCATCTGATACTATAGAAAATGTCAAAGCCAAGATCCAGGATAAAGAAGGTGGGTGTACTATAATTTATTTGTTTATGAGATTTGGGAACGGCTTGGGTCCTAAATGACTCTGGGAAGCTTACATCAAAAATAAATGGAAACATAACTAAAACTCTTACATTTGTGAAATTACAATGCATAAACTTTTACGCTGCAATTCTAAATTCAGTTATTTTATGATAATCACTAGGTGATTATGAAATGGAAAAATATTTTATTTTGAACCCAGAACCAATACATTCCCAAAGTTTTGCTTAGTTGTTTCAGGCTAGCCATAATTCAGTAGAAACAGCCTAAAATACTTTGGTTGTCTGGCTTTAGATAAAAGCCTTACCCTATAGATAAGCTGGGCAAGGCTGATGCAAACTGTTCTCTTTCCTCGGGCTGCCAGCATGGCATCTTACTGGATTACCTGCCTGCCAGTTTCCCCTCCTTTCTCAGCCATCATTGCCAGTTTAAATTGGCATATCGCGCCTGCCCACCTGTTTCCTGTTTTTTTCCAGCACCTTCCTTTCCCTCCTTCCCATAGCCACTGCTCTTGTCCACTGATCTTTCTCTCCAGCACCTTTCCTCCCTTCCCTTGTAAACACCCCATGTACATGAAAAGCATATTATTGAGCAACTTTTAACAGTCTGTTGCCTTCCAGGCGTAATAGACTCAGCTTTCATCATGATGGCCAATTGAGTGATTTCACACATGTAAGAAAGCTTTAGTCTGGGGAACACTAGTCAAGGTAATTAGGAAGGCAATACCATTACTTAAAATCTGACAGTAATTATTTTTGTCATTTGAAAAAAAATGAAGTGTAACAGTTCGGTCATATTGTGACTCTATAAATGAATTAAATATGGATTGTGTAATTATTACAATAGGAGATATGGCTGAAGGGTTGCTTTTATTCAGATCTCAGCCTACAGATCCAGCCATCACTGGTTGAATGGTATTCTTCTTTCAGATGTATGTCACATTTAGTCTGGAGTGTGTTGAAAGTGTGGAGGATTTTTCCATGTATAAAACAGAAAACTGCTTTTTCTTCAATGTGAATGTTGTGCGTGCAGTAATCTTTAACATGTCATGGTTTTAAACTAGCACAGTGGTGGCGAACCTATGGCACGGGTGCCAGAGGCGGCACTCAGAGCCCTTTCTGTGGGCACATGCACCGTCGCCCCAGTCCTAGGCCTTCAGCTGGGTTTTATAAAACCTTTTAGCTTTAGACCTCTGCCGCCGTGTGCAAAAAAAAAAAAAGGTTCAATCAGTCAATTTTAACTTCTCGTGGGAAAAAAAAGATCTTGCAAAGTTGGAATTGATTGATTGAACTTTTTAGTCCCACCCAGTCTGCCATTACCACCGCAGCCACGCCCACCCAATGGGCCACACGCACCCAGCACTCAACGATGCATAAGTGGGTTTTGGGTTGCAGTTTGGGCACTCAGTCTCTAAAAGGTTCGCCATCACTGAACTAGCACCTTTTAATATTTTTCAGTTGCTAAATATTTTAAATCTTCTTTTGCTAAAAATACATACTCAAGATGGTGAACATACACAACAACCCTGTGAGATCCTTGATTAGGGTATTTTTCTGCTTGATTTTTGCCTGGTATTAATCCCTGCTTATCTGGGAACAAACTCCACACTCACTAGCACTAATGATGTTACCTAGTTTGGTTATGAAATGTCTCCAAGCAAACAACCAAGCTTAGAGAACATTAAGCATTCCATAAAAGCCCATTTAATACGCTTGTATATTTCAAATTTAAAAGATCAATTAAGATAACCAAAAGCTTTATAGTTATTGAGAAGTTTCTTAAGAGATAGTTGATATATTTACTGTGCTATTTTATAACCTGATAGGATTTGAAACTTATCTGCCCTTCACAAAGCAGAACTGATTAAGGTTAACAAACAATGAAATAAATGAATTAAAAACAAAAAAACAAAAATCTTTACTTTTTTCTCACCAGGGATTCCTCCTGACCAACAGCGTTTAATTTTTGCTGGCAAACAGTTGGAGGATGGACGTACTCTGTCTGATTACAACATCCAAAAGGTATTTTAATATTTGAAAAGGTTTTTAAATGTTTGAAACCTTTCATAATATGCAAGAGACCAATGCCAGACATCACCTTCCATCTTCTTCCAGTATCTGTGGCAATAGTTATATATTCTGTGTGAGTAGGTCCTGGTTCTGTTGGCACAATTTGCTCTGTTTCGTTTGCCATCAGTTCCACATCTGCATTACTGACTTATTTAAGCATTACTAAGTCCATAAGTTGTAAGTTTGTCTTATTTTAGCAAATAGGTTATTTTTGCAGGAATGAGTTTTGAAAGGCATAATGATGTATTGTGATTACTGTTTTTTCTGCAGTATCTGTGGTAGGTAGGCAATGGTTTCTGGTTTCCAGGAGTTTTAACAATTTATGTGCTACCACTACATTTTCAACTTATAATAAACACATAGCAGATTTTCTCCATAACAATCTGTCCCTAATCTGATCCTTCACGTCTTCCATGATGCACCAATCACCACCGTTAATTTAAGTCCATCCACTTAACTGCTATTCGTCCTCTTTTACTTCTTTCCAGCTTTCCAGCCTTTTCCAAAGAGCTGAGTTTTCACATAACGTGTCTGAGGTTTTAGCAGTGGAAGACAAAATTAAATCTTCAAATATTATCTATGACTTTTCTTCAATTATTAAATTATCTCTCTGACAGTGTATGATTCATAATGCAGTAGGCAAAGGCCAGATTTTGCATTTGGTTCAGTTATATACTTTGGATTTTAATAAAAAAACAAGATTTCATAAGTTCCAAATTTGCCTATTTTACTGGCATTAGCATTTCATTAGGTACTGGTTATGTTGTGCTGATTTTTCAAGTATTTATATGCTATTTTTTTAATTTAAGGAAGGTTAAGATGAGCATACTCTTTCAGAATAGCTACATAATGAGGTTGGGCTGAATGACTTGACCAAGCTTCATGACTGCATAGAAAACTGTCTCCTGATTTCCTTGTCTAATTCTGGTGCTTATCGCTGCGTCACAGAAATGCTCCAACCTGGATGTTATTTTTTATCCTTAAAAATCTTGTCTTTAAAAAAACCCAAAACTCAGGAATCGACCCTTCATCTTGTGCTGAGACTTCGTGGTGGGGCAAAGAAAAGAAAGAAGAAGTCTTACACCACTCCTAAGAAGAATAAACATAAGAGAAAGAAGGTGAAACTCGCTGTCCTTAAATACTACAAGGTAAAATCAACTTCACTATTGCGACTTGAATTCAGGGGAAAGAGCTGGTAGTAACAAGCTGCAGATTCTGAGAAAATATTAGATTTGTTTAGCCTGCCTTTTAAAATAAAACTCAAGGTGATATATAATACAATAGTTTTATATAGATGTATATGTATATATGTATACGTACACTTAAATATATATTTATACATTTTTTTATAGAGGGTCAGCTTTATATACTAGTCAAGATATCAGGCTAGAAACCAGGAGACCATGAGTTCTAATCCCACTTTAGATGTGTAATGTATATTGTGTATCTATTTACTGTCAAACTCAATACCAATTCATACCAATATGAATAATATGATTCAATATAAATTATTGCTGATTGTTTATTTTGCTAGAAAACCAGTTTCTTCCAGTGACAAATGCAACCTGTTTTGTGTATGCAGAACTAGAACTCTTGGAAGCTACTATTAAATTATTAATAAATAGTACTAGTTAAAATCTTTAAATTACGTTTGTTTTATACTATTAATAATTTATCCTACAACTTTTTTCTAAAACTCTAGATTTACAGCAATATAAAATGCAAAAAATAAAACTATAAGATATTTTCTGTTTGCTGTCTTCCTAGCTTGAGAGCTATATAAGTGAAACGTTTGTCAATATAGGCCAAAATCAAGCATTTGGCAGTTCCTATGCCAGGTTCACAGCCAGAGAGGCAGTCTCACAGATACAGGCCCAAACTGGTAGCCCTTTCAACTTTGCTTGATAACTAATGCTGGTATGCACATGCATAATCTTGTATTTTATACCGGTTTGCAGCCTGCTGAATTTTGCAGTTTCCATATACTATTAAGGGTAGTTGCATATACAGAATATTACATTAGTTTAGACCAGTGGTGGCGAACCTATGGCACGGGTGCCAGAGGTGGCACTCAGAACCCTTTCTGTGGGCACGCGTGCCGTCGCCCCAGTCCTAGGCCTTCAGCTGGGTTTTATAAAACCTTTTTGCTTTAGGCCTCTGCCGCCATGTGCAAAAAAAAAAGGTTCAATCAGTCAATTTCAACTTCTCGCAGGAAAAAAAAGATCTTGCAAAGTTGAAATTGATTGATTGAACTTTTTAGTCCCACCCAGTCTGCCATTACCACTGCAGCCATGCCCACCCAATGGGCCACACCCACCTGGCACTTGATGCATAAGTGGGTTTTGGGTTGCAGTTTGGGCACTCAGTCTCTAAAAGGTTCGCCATCACTGGTTTAGACATACAGCCTGGGAAAGGTTGTTGCAATTATTGAGAGTTACAAAATACCTAGATTCTACTTTTACTCTCATCTTAATCAAGAATGGGTAGCTGTATTCAAGTCTTCTTTCCTTCCTTTCCATCTTGCAGAGTCCTCAATCTTTCTAATTGCAGTTGCTCAAAACCTTTCATGTTCTAATTATTACAACTTTATAGATAAGCCTGTTTTTAAAGTAAATGCTGCATTATTTACTGAGGATTGCTTCTTACAGGTGGACGAGAATGGCAAAATCAGCCGCTTACGCCGTGAGTGTCCATCTGAAGAATGTGGGGCCGGAGTGTTCATGGCTAGCCACTTTGATAGACATTATTGTGGCAAGTGCTGTTTGACATACTGCTTCAATAAACCAGAAGACAAGTGAATATGTCTATTGTAATAAAAAACCTTTAAACATTACTGTTTATTTCTCATAATTGCAAAAATGTACAAAGCAGGGACTTCTAAATATTTTTAAAGTGTGCCTGTGTTTGTGTTGTAGGAACATGATGTGCTCATAAGGGAAAAACAGAGTGGGGAGGATATTATGGAAATGTCCTTATTTTGGATAAATTTATCTGCTAGCTGTAGCTCAGGCAAAGCCATGCTTGAATTTAATGACTCCTTACTTCCAATTACTAGTTTTTTTAAAAAAAATTATAGAACTAGAACAGCTTTTTCAAAAGCTGATGGTTTTTAATGCTACTTTTGTTTTGTCCTTTTAGTGTTTTGTTGCCTGCTTTGGTAGTAGTTTTAGTTCCTTTTGCAGAAGTTGTGTTAACAGAAGATTTCTATACTTTTACCTACTATCATAAATTGCTTATCTTCTATACTACACATTAGGGAAAAAAGGGGAGGTTCTTGCATTTATTATCATACTTTTATACTGTCATGGCTGCAAAATTGTATTCCAGAAATATTGAATTACCATTTGTTTATAGTGTTACTGAATTGTGATTATTAGTAGTTTTCCCTTATTCATTTCCATGCAATGCTATTGTTATAAAAAAAGCACAATTACCTAAAAATTACCTACAACTCTAATTTTAATATAAAGCTGATCTGCAAAAGCAATTTGCACTCAAAGATGGATAACTACATTGAAATTATAGTGTGAGGAATGACAGCCACTCTCATGTTTCAAACAAGTTCAAAAATGGTTTGGGTGTGGTACAAAGGTGCTTGATTCCATAGCTATTGGTTTGAGTACCATAGAAAATGCAAAATTTTAATAGCAAAACACCTTATCTAAACTTTTTAATAATTGTTGAAAAACAACTGCATTAACAAATGTTGTAATGTGTTAGTTTTCCTTGTAGTGAACATTTAGGTTTTAAAATGTTATTTCATAACACATAAAAATATACATCTCCTGAAATGGCAGACTTTTCCATTTTCTGTAGCCAATTTTACAATGCACGATACTATCCAGAAAATTCTACAGTTTGATACGGAATGAAGGTTCAAATTTTCTTGCCTTCTATATTTTAGTCAGCTTGATTTAAAATCCTGGGTCCCAAGAAATTGTCTGCTTAACTTCCTTTGTGCTGAAGCAAACAATTTCATCTCCAACTTCAAATTTCAGATTATTATTCAAACTAAGTCCACAATCCATGCCAGTCTTTACAATTGCGATATCTTCCTTATGATGCTTCAGAGACGATAAGCATCCTAAATAAAACAAATGAGTAAAATTTCAGTACATGTAATAGTGCATAATTTATCAGAAATGTCACTAAATTGGGAGTTGATTATGCTATAAGGGTGGCTCTTTATACATAGAATTCATACAGAATGGCATAAATTCATACTTTGTCTATGAAGGAAATGAAATGTAGCAAAAATATTAATCAGAAGCAACACCTACAAATTAGAAACACATTTCAACAAAGCAGAATCTGAGTAATCTAGTTAGATATGCACTTTACCCACCTGTCCAAATACATTCTCCATTGCGAATTAATTTAAAGTTCATTTTTTTGTTTAATTGTCCTTTCTGTACTCTACAGCCAGCCACTGGAACTTTATGTTTTCCTACATCAATCTCAAAGGTTGCTAAAACGGCAGCTTCTCCTGAAATAAAGGGAACATGAGAATCATAATGGTTAAAATGTAGACTCTCAAAACCAGCTTAAACCAACAAATCACTTGGCCTCTGTGCTAAAATCTTCCATTACCCCAATTTTGTACTTTTAGTTGTATCACATAGCAAAATTTTCACTGGTTTACACAATTTGTTTTTTGTTTTTTCAAGGGAAAACTAGAATTTTTTAAAAGTCTGGGAACACAGAAAATTATCTGCTGTTAGATTTGCACTATTGAAATGCAGGTTGATTTTTATTTTCTCCACCGTAGGTCTAGAACAATTGAATTTTTAAAAACAAACATCTGCAACATTCTGTGATTTATTTCCTTTAGTGCAGTAATCAAAAATAACCTTACATTATTTCTTTCATAAATATTTGTACCCTAGCAGTATTCAACCTGTAATAACTGTCCTGATCCTAGAAGGCAGCCTTACCTAAGTGAATTCTACACGCAGCAAACAAAACTGGAGGTTAGCAGCACAGCAAAGTTTATGAAGACCAGATTTCTGCTCCCTCCCAGTTATCAACTAGATAACTTCCAGAAGCTCACTTCTGTAATATCTGAAGTACCTAGCACATGTTCCTCTTCACCAAAGGGCAAAGTGTTGCTGAGCTCTTCCTGTAAATCCTCCACAAGCCGGTAGATGATATTGTGTATTTTCACCTTTATTTTCTTTTTAGCAGCCATCTGCTGAATAGATTTATGTGCCTTTATATTGAACCCATAGATGATACCTGTCAAATAAACAACAGAACAAATATAAAGTACTGTTGCTTCTCTTTTATTAACTTCAGAATGTACCAGGTACCCCAAGACAAGGGTGCAACAAAGGTTTTTACCTCCCAAAGCTAAACTTTGAAATCCAGGCAAATTCACTTAATGCCTGTTTGTATATTCTTTCAAACTATTTTTAAGAGTGGGAAATACGCTTTGGTTGCTGAAAGATTTACTGACGTGTTTGGGTATCCTGAGACTTGGTTCAGACATGGTGTATTGTAATACCAATATGCTTAACAATTTTGTTGAAAAAGGAAGAATTTGCTGGATTAATACAATTCATTCACCCTAGCAAGCCTCAAAGCAGCAAAATTTGAACTTGAGCAGTAAGCCTGTACATCCCGACTGAAAAAACTGGATTTATACACTCCCAATTTCTTGGCAGCCAGGAAAATAACGGATATTGTCGCGAATTAATCCGGGCTCATGGTTAAAATAAATTTTGGAAAGTTCAACATCCTAGTTTCAAACAGGTCTTATTTATAACTGACTGGTTTATTTCAAACAGTTATTTTCTGATTAATGTGTAACCAGCCAGGTTTCATGGAAATGAACTAAAACTGCAATAATTCTGGCTTTTTAGACAATTACGGAAGTACATAAATTCATCGTCCAATGAAGATTAGAACCCTAAATGCTAGAAGTTGAAACTGGTTTTAGAAAAAGTCAAGGAATGCAAACAAAGTATGGGCTTCCTTGACTCAGATTGCATTTATTATGTCAAAGTATGAGATGTGCATAGGAAAATAGGATCCCAGAATATCTCATTGTTCTCATGCAATACCTACACACAATAAAGGTCAGGAAGCCAGACTATAGACAGAATTTAGCAAAACAGGCAAAGGAGTGAGACATATATTCTCCCTTTATTCAACCTAAAGATGGAATACGTATACAAGTAATCCTTCAGTTGCAAATGTAATAGAGCCTGCCAATTACATTTGTAACCTGAGGATTTGTTAATTGGATCACGTTAAATCAGTGGTTCTCAACCTTTTTAATGCCGCGACCCCAACCGGTCGTAAGTCGAGGACTAAAGCAGTCGTAAGTCGAGGACTAAAGCAGTCGTAAGTCGAGGACTACCCAACCAGTTGTAAGTCGAGGACTTTCCCTGCCCAGGAGCACCGGGCATGCGTGGTTCCGCCCCCTGCACCGGCCGAGGCGTAGCTGGCAAGCGGCAGAGACGGAACAGGCCGACCACCAGTTGGCCCAGCCCAAGGGAGGTAAGGCACCCGCCGGAAAAGGGAAAAAAATGGCGGACAAAAAAAATGGCGGACAGCCTTGCTTGGCGACCCCCGTGAAATGGTCAATCGACCCCAAATGGGGTCCCGACCCACAGGTTGAGAACCACTGCGTTAAATGAACGTAATCCCTCCCTGCTTTACCCAATGCATTTACTAATCGAATACACAGGTCATTAAGTGCACATGAGGTATCTCAGGGTGGGGAAGACCATGGGGGACCCAGTGCTTCTGACCAACCAAGGCCTCCCCCGACCCGCTGAGATATCTCATGCTTCCTCCCGCCATCCTGCCCCACCGGGTCACTTATCTTTTGAATATCTCAATGATCAAATGAGCTGTCTCCTCTCCAGGCTCTCTGCTGCAGTTTCTTTGCCAGCTCCCAGTGCTCCAAAAGCCGAGCTGTGAGAACAGGCAGCGTGGGAGGAGCCTGCCCTGCTCAACTTGGCTGACTCACGGAGGCTGCCTGTGCAGGACACCTGATCTGCTTTTGGACGGCTGGGCAGCCTCAGTTGAAGGAGTGCAAGACCGTACCCCTAAAGACTTCTCTGCGCCAAAAGCTTTTGAAAAGGGATGGAAGGCTTAGAGGGAGCGATCTCTTGCTGCTTGAAACCTTCCATCCCTTTGCAAAAGCTTTTGGCGCAGAGAACAGAAGCCTTTGGGGTACGGTCTCGCGCTCCTTCAGACTCACTGAGGCTGCCTGGTGCTCCAAAAGTGGATCAGGTGTCCGGCACAGGCAGCCTCGGTGAGTTAACCAAACTGAGCAAGGTGTGCTTGTCCAGGTCTGCTTCTGCTCTCACACTCTGCTTTTGGAGCACCGGGAGCAGGCAAAGAAACAGTGCTGCCATACAAACCCTGCAGCAAAGAGGTTGGACAGGAGACAGCTCTCTTGAGGAGAGAGAAGGAGCGATAAGCCTGTTCTGGAAGTTTGGATCTTTAAAAGGTAAGTGAGCGAGTGATCAGCAATGGGATGGGGAGGAGCCAGTGGGCTAGCATAGCAAGGTCAATGCCTGTTAGGTCCCTGGGGGTAGTGGTAGGTAAGAATAGGCAGGAGGAATGTTGCAGCATCTCTGCAGTCGGTCATAAGGGTGATCAACTGCCGTGCTGCTGCAACATTCATAATTTTGGGACTGTTGCAAGTACTTTGGGGGGGAGGTGTCATAACTTTGAACCATCGCTAAATGAACTGTCATAACTTGAGGACTACCTGTATAAAGATTGGGGAAGCTGGATTGGAAGAGGAATTTAGTTTAAAGATAGAAGAATAAATAACATCATGTCTGCTATGCTGTTTACACTAGTCTGATAATTGAAAATTCAAAGCATTGGAAACACTAGTAATTATAAGCAGTACAGTAAAAAATGGGACTAAGATTAAATATAAGGCCAAACTAATGACAGCAGTTATAGCAAGCAGCTTTACAAATGACAATGAACTTATTGAAATGGTGGACAGATTTTGCCTTTTATGATCAAGGACCACAATTAAGAAATATGCTTCGGTTAGCACTTTGTACTGTAACCATGAACACCTTAGAAAAAATATTCAGATACTGGAATGTTTCTATACCTACAAAAATTAGAATAATGTAAGCTGTGATATTCCTTGTGGCACTGAAAACTGAACTTTGAAGAAGCAAGACAGAGTACTGATATTTTTAATTGGTTTTGAAGAAGGCTTCTGAAAATACTATGGATGGCCAAGAAAAAGAACAAATGGATATAAAACAACCCAGAGTTCTTGCTTGAGGCACAAATAATTAGGTTCAATTTCTCCTACTTCGGACACGTTATGCAAGATCTAACCCTCTGGAAAAGTCTAGAATGTTGGGATAGGTGGACAGAAAGCGAGGAAGAAGACAAACTCTGACAAAGTAAATTGCCTTAATTAGATTGGCTTAATTAGAGAAGTGTTATACACACTATTGGAAAATATGAAAGAACAGGTAGGAACAATATTCCTGCAGAAAATCTATGTGGTCACTGAGAGTCACCACTGACTTGATGGCACCTAATCTATCTATCTATCAATCTACACGGCCCATTGTTCATTTGTTTCTTTAGGTACATTTCTTTGTTAAACTGTGCCATAATGTTAAGTGTGAGGGATTATATATTCTTTCCAGCTTATTTTCACAGTCCTTATAGACATTTTGCTTTATTTGTACAAAGAATTTATAAATTATGAAGTTGCAAAAAATACACAAAACTTTGAGGAAAGCAAATTTCAAAAGTGATATTAAACAAATTTCTTTTCCACCATCATAGACATATGCAGACATAAATTATATACAAACACTGGTATTATATGAATAGCTTATCCTACACTCAGAAATTCATATGGAGCATTGATTCAGTTTCCTGAAAAGGAGCCTTGTATACCACCCTATAAGTAACATCAGATGTGTACATAACTGCAATCAAGCTGACACCAAATTTTAAGGGGTGAAGGAGTAGGAAAGTGCACATAGTAACTGCAAGCCACTCTATGGATTTATGACTGATTACCTAATTTATTTAAAGCAGAGACATCACCCTGCCAACAAAAGTATGTATAGTCAAGGCCATGGTTTTCCCAGTTGCAATGTATGGCTGTGAAAGTTGGACCATAAGAAAGGCTGAGCGCCAAAGAATTGAGGCCTTTGAACTATGGTGCTGGAGAAGATTCCTGCGAGTCCCTTTGACTGCAAGGCGTTCAAACCGGTCAGTCTTAGAAGAGATCAACCCCGACTGCTCTTTAGAAGGCCAGATGCTGAAGTTGAAACTCAAATACTTTGGCCACATAATGAGAAGGAAGGACTCACTGGAGAAGAGCCTAATGCTGGGAAAGATTGAGGGCAATAGAAGAAGGGGACGCCAGAGAATGAGGTGGTTGGATGGAGTCACTGAAGCAGTAGGCGTGAGCTTAAATGGACTCCAGAAGATGGTAGAGGACAGGAAGGCCTGGAGGAATGTTGTCCATAGAGTCACGATGGGTCGGACACGACTTCGCAACTAACAACAAGAAGCTAATTTAATTAATTAAACTAAAGAACAAACCATTAGTTCTAATTATTTCAACAAATAAATTGATAACCTCAGATCACAACTCCTTACCTTTAAATGATTCTGCTAGTTTTATATCATTTTCACTAATATCCCCAATCCCACAATGAATCACATCCAATACACATTCTTCATCAGCATCATAGGTTTTCAGAATATTCAAAATGGTTTCTACAGAGCCATCGACATCACCTTGGTGAAACAAGAAACTTAGTTAATTTCAGTGGAAAGAAGAAAAATCATACTCAAGCAAGTCACATAACATAGGAACTTTATACTATTGTATTGGGAAAGTGTGTTTATAAATTCAGTGTGGTGGGATTCAGCAACAAAGGCTTTTAATTCTGATCCAATTATAGAAATACTTCCCAAGAGCTGCTTTTAATGTTGTGTTAAATTTGTGATTGAAAGTCCATAGTCTGGACTCCTTCAGTGGGCCTAGAGACAAATGCTGGGGTTTAGGTTTAAAAACTCAAACAAGAGTGTAGAGCTGAGCACAAAAATAAGCAACAGAAAAATGATTATACCTTTGATAATGAGAGGCAACATGTTTTTGTCACTCTGAATATCTTTTTCAGACTGCCTAGTCATGGACTCCTTTTGGCTCTTCTTTGTTAAATATACTCTCTGTCTCCAGCTCAAGTTCATGAGACCCTCTCGCTTCTTCCTGTAGTCTTCGTTATAAGCCTTTTGCTTCTCTTCTATAATTTCTTGATCTTTCTTTATTTTTTCCTGCTTTTTCACATAGATTCTCCATTCAACAACTTCACGTGCCCTTTGCTTGGCAGAACAAAATTAATTAACCAGTCAATTTACCAACATAACTTGCCCTTTATCATTGCTGTTGCATAGTGTGCTCATGGCTCTCAGCACACTATGCAGGGCCATCAGATTCCTTCCAATGTATATTCCGCATTGTGTGATTGCTTACTATTTTGTAATTCCTTCCTCTACAATCTCTCTGCTCTAAAAGGGGGGAGCAAAAAATCAAGTGAAGCACAGTACAACCCATACTGACTATAATGGTGATCACATGACTGAGTGATGCTTCAAAGGTCACAAAAGTAGGCATTGGTCATAAAGTTTCTTTTTCAGCACTGTGGTAACTTCAAACAGTTGCTGTACAAAGCAGTCAGTAAACAAGGTCTACCTGTACTCCAAAGTATCAAATTCTCATAAAAGTATAAAAGTACATTTTAATTTTCTACCATTTGAATAACATCCAAATATGCCTGACCATCTTCGGCACTGGGAAAATGACTTTTGTATAATTCAATATTGTATATAGAATTTAGAATTTCCGTATTATAATTTATGTCTATATTGTAATTTATGCATCTTTTTCCATAGAGACATGTTATTAGCTTATCCCCCCAAACAATTTAAATACATCCCTAGACTATCCCCAAATTAGTTGACTCTCTTTTAATTTGAAAAAAAAATCCACTTTATTTATCAAATTTATATTACCACCCATCTTATGGAAAGTGACTCTGAGCGGCATACTATACAACAATGAAAAAACATTAACAACAATAACATTAAAATGTCATTTACCCCTAGTAGGGATTTTTTTTTTATCCAAACCAAGACATAACTATTGGTGAATAATCAGAAATTAAAACTGAACCAATCTTATATTTCTCAACTAAATGAATCATCAACAGAGATATTAAAATATTGGCCCAGTTTTGAGCAAGTGCCACCTGGAGTAGATAAAAGGCTTTCCTACTTGAATCAAACTATTTCCATATGTTGAAAAAACATGTTCCTTAGCATTTTATTTCTGCAGAACTTTTTCTGGTGCATCTTGGATGAAACTTTGGCTAAACACTGAATAAAGACAATTTTAGGAACATTACATTTGAATACTAAAACAAAAAATGTACTTACCTCAGATTCAACTTCAAGGATTTCTTCCCCTGCTGCTGGGACCTCCTTCCACCCCACGATCTCTGTGGGCACACCAGGGGAAGCATTTTCCATGGTTTTGCCATTTTCATCAAGCATTAGTCGCACTTTGGCCCAGGTTTCTCCAGCAACCAAAATACAACCCTTTCTCAGACTGCCTCTTTGGATAATGGAAGTGGTTACTGGACTGAGGTCAGATGGAAGGCAAATAAAAAGAAAAATGGCATTTGATTTGATATTCACAATTAATGGTATGTTTTAATGTGTAAGCCTCTTTTTATAGAGCTTTATACTATAATACATCTGTATTTTTTTTTTCAGTTTAAAATCTACTTTGACACATAAAACAGATCAGAATAATATATTTTCTTTTTTTCACCCAAATTATCTTTAGAAACATTTTGCCAATATGTTTACACGGAGATAAGGACTAGGCCAAGGTTCTTAGGCAAATGCATTTCATTGATTCTCTTTGATTCTCTTATTCCATCCTGAATCCTATAAGCACTCGGGACTTGGGGATTCTTTTTCAAAATGGCTGTCAGAGAAAAGCTTGTTCTCCATAAAATGGCCACTAGGGTGATGGTAGGATTTTGGAATCACCAAATGCTTTTACAAGTAAATTTGTGAAAAATGCTTTTTGTTACCTTTTCTAGCCCCACCCACTCACCTTATTTTTAGCTTATCTTTTTTTTTGGGGGGGGGGGAGAAGAGGTTGATACTTTTGCAAAGTGTTGGGCTGCAATTGTTCTATGAATGCCTAGGGAGCCCAAGTAGGCCTTAAAGACCTTGGCAATTAATATGATGTTGAATTCTGATGCTTTGCTTTGCTGCAGGCTGTCTTTCCATTCACTGTTTTCATTAATGTGTCTCCCTACCCCCAATCCAGGTGTAGCAAGAAGCCCAGTGTGTGCTGTAGATGGAATCTATGGGAATTGATCGCAATAGCTTTTCAATAAGGCAAATTTCGCACTAACACATTATTGGAATGCTACGGGAGAGTTAAATCCAAGGAAACAGGTTTTCTAGAACAAATTTCTTCTATGTAAAATTACATGCTTTAAATAAAAAGAAAGTTTAATTTTATTTACAAAAGGACTGTTTTTAAATTTTAGCTTATTATGCATTGTTATTTAATTGCACTACTGGAAATTTTAGAGGAACTCCCAGCCAACAATGAAATGGAATGAAAGATGCATGCTCACCCTTTTCCTTTATCTGTGCGAGACTCTATTATAATACCTTCCACGAGGCCTGTGCTATCTGCCTTCAGTTCCATTACCTCAGCAAGAGTTACAATTGCCTCTTTTAAGTTCATCAGATTATGGCTCTAGGTCAGAAAAGTCAAAAGTAATTCAGAAAAGGTAGGATTTATTGGTCATTGTAAGTAATTCAGTATGCATGGAAGATTTACTGAAGATTCAGTGACTTAAAATCTAGGATACACTGGTGGCTGAGTATATTCTCTTTCATCACATCTTTCAAGATCAATACCTAGGAATAAATAGCAGAATAAAGTATCTTTTCCTCATTAGGAAGTTTTCCTGCTTAGTTCTGAGAAAGGACTGCTTTTCTGCCCTAGAGTAGAGGTTCAGATGAAAGGTTTTTCTTTCCTAAAATCTCTGCCCAATGTTGTGTCATGTGACCTTGAAAAAAAATCAAAATTTTACTGCAAATAAACAATGTGATACAGATTTAGCTTAGGGATGGCAATGAAACTGATTTGCATTACCTTTAACGCAGAGACAGGAACAGCCTGAACATCTCCTCCATAGTCTTCACAAACAATATTATGAGCCAGCAGTTGTTTCTTTACTTTTTCAGGATCAGCTTCAGCTTTGTCACACTTATTGATGGCAACGATGATTGGAACTGAGAGAGAAAAAATGAGAAGGGACAAGTTTTACATACATATGTAATTTGTTCCAGATGAATAACAAATCATCAAATAGTAAGATACAGTACTTAGTAACAGTAATATGTCAACAGTAGTATTTATCTCCTCCCTCAACTCCCCAAAGAAGAACAAAATCCATGAATACCGTTAGCATTTTTAGCATGTTGAATGGATTCTATAGTTTGCTCCATCACACCATCATCGGCAGCTATCACCAGTACAACAATATCAGTGATATGTGTACCTCTTGCCCTCATGGCTGAAAAGGCAGCATGGCCAGGAGTATCCAAGAATGTTACCTTCTCCCCAGAAGGCAACTGCACTGCAAAAACAAATGGAAACATATACTGTATATTCTGTATTTAATGCTTCTCACATGATTTTCACAGAACACATTGAAAAACTGCTTCCATGAGATTTGCAACAATTTCTCATATAAGTAAAACTCTAAACAGAGAAATTGCCTAAAATTGACAATCACTTTTCTATAGTCCATGTTCAGCTATTAATTCTTTTGGCAAAACAATGCTTTACTTGGGGCTTTACTTCTGATACTTGAAGTTTATCTTCAGTTCTCTGTTATATGCTAACTTTTGCCAAAGTGGCATCCTCCAGTTATGTTGGACAACAATTTTCTCATATAACAATAAGCAAGGTTGAAAATTATAGGTGTCCAATGCACCTCTCTAAGTCCTAAGTCCAAAACACGACTTAGAGAGTCTCCTGCTCTATAATCTATAATTGGTTCAGCAATGAAACTAATTAGGATCTGTTTTTGACATCAGAAAATAGACAAGATAACATGTATTTAGTTGCTGTTGAGACCAGACTGAGAAACTTCATATGACTTAGCTAAGACCTGAAACTTGAGTTCTTGAGGCAACTTTACTCCAAGGACAGGAGAGATGACTTTTGTCAGATTTCACACCTAGGGTTGGCAGTAAACCTCCATGTAGTTAAGCCTGAATTTAGCTCTAAGCTGAAGCTGGCAAAAGGCACCCAGGCATGACAGCTGAATTAGACTGTACTGCACACAGGAATAAAAGCACACACTTCCTACACAACAGCTGATTGCTGATTGCACGACAAAGAATTCAGAGTCTTTATATATGATCCAGCTTTTAAACTGTCTTGCCTTTCTGAATTAACAGATATTTATTTCACAGGTTACTGGTGGCCCTGGGAGGTCATTGAGATACATTAAAATAATGGCTTTTCTTGCCTGGCAAATTCTAGTTTTACCTCACTAATCTCATAGCACTTTAATTTTTGTTTTCTCTTGAGAAGTATTACATGCTACTTTCCCTACTTCCAGCTGTATTTTGCTCACTTTCAGGTACATTATCTTCTTACAGTCTTATTTGCTATGAATTTATGAGTTGGCCTTCAGCAAGAAGCTACATTGTCATAATAGCAATAGCACTTAGACTTATATACCGCTTCACAGTGCTTTACAGCCTTCTCTAAGCCGTTTACAGAGTCAGCATATTGCCCCCAACAATCTGAATCCTCATTTTACCAACCTCGGAAGGATAGAAGGCTGAATTAGCCTTGAGTTGGTGAGTATCGAACCCCTGGCAGTAGCAGAATTGGTCTGCAATACTGCATTCCAACCACTGCGCCACCATGGCTCTTATCTTTTGTTATCAAAATTGTATTATCATTTTATGGTAATACAATTTTGATATAATAATGATTATTGCAGATGAAAAATTGACAACATTATAAAGTACGACCCAGATGTACCAATTTAAAATATTTAGGTTATTTTTAGATTCATAAGATAAAATCAATGCAGCAGTAATGTTTATCTACTTGACATGATCAATGAGAAATAATGGGAGATGAAGTCTCCCATCATTTAGAAAGCAACAGAATTTCTACCCCTCATCCAAAAACAAGTAAGAATAAAATAAATCATACCAAGAAAGGCACCAATATGCTGTGTTATATTTCCTGCTTCCATTGCTGCCACATTAGTATTTCGCAGGCTATCAAGTAATGTAGTTTTTCCATGATCAACATGGCCCAATACAGTAATAATTGGAGGCCTGGGGGTTAATAAAGCTGCATTTTGAAGAGGCCTGTAACCAACAGTAACACATTCAATTTTAAATGAAATAAGCCCTTTTTATGTTTTGTATTCTACATTTAACAAAGCTCTTAAAATTCCCAATCTCTGTATTTCACCTTTTTATAACAACCAACAGCTTGGAACTAGAGTGTACTCAAGATGTAGTCTTTCTACATAAGAAGGAGACATGTTTTCATGGTTAAATTATAAATAGGGAACCTGTGAAGGTTTGGCCTCCTAACCTTTCAGTGAACAATATGTTGTATTGCCAACAAGAAGGAAAACTGAAAGTATTTGGCTATTGAAAAGAGCACTTTAATGGATAACCTCTAGATAAATTTTGGGAAGCAAACTCTCATCCCCAATTGCACTATCCATGAAAAATGGTCAGAGAATGCTGCCTTTTTGACACCAGAGGTCTGAGTTGCACTTTCAGGATACTGGGAAATCCTCATGAGGGTTGCAATTTATTAATGTAAAACTGTTAACTGCGAACAAAATTGTTGTAATGAGTTCTACTTAAACTCAGGAATAGAATTCAGAAGTTGTACACAAGCAAATTAAACCATTGAACCATAACTCTTTGCAGTATCACCACTGGAAGTGGTTGTCCAGGAATTCAGGGAAATCTGTGTCATATAAGGCCTTTTGCAAGGAAAGAAGGTGTTTTACCACTTCTCCAATGAACAACTTGTTTTGTTGCTGACAGCAAGTTATAGTAGTTTCTACAGGATCAATCAGTTCTTAACATTTAAATAAATTAGTATGTTTTATAATATCATCAGTTCAAAGTTCAAACTTCGTGAAAATAAACTGATTTTCTTTCATAGTTCATCTTCTTTCAGCATTTCTCAGGCGGTAGGGAAACAGAGCCACTTTGGTCTAGGAGTTAAAGTATCAAATTAGAAACTGGGAGACTCTCAATTCTAATCCCTCCTTAGGTGTGAAAACCAGCTAGGTGATTTTAGGCCAGTTACTCTCTCTCAGCCCAACCCACCTCACAGGGTTGTTGTTGTGGAGAAAATAGGAGGAAGGTGTGTTGGATATGTCTGCCATCTTGAGTTATTTGTAAAAATAATAAAGGTGGGACATAAACAAATTGATTCATACATACATACTATCCTCTCTATAGCTGCTTTAAAGATTACTGTAAAATATATTAAGTATGTGAAATACTGAAAAGGTTATATGAATTCTTTTATTTCATATCAACATGCAATAAAATGTTTAATATTAGTAGAAATCAGAAAAATTCTTTTGGGCTACTATTTTTTATTCATATGAACTGAAGATGTCATTGAAGTACTTTGGATTCCTATTTTCCTTCTCTCTAAACAGAAGTAGCTTCATTTTGCATACAAATAGAAAAGCAGAAAAAGTACACGCAAAATACAGGGATAATTAGTTTGTTATAACTGCTTGGGAAAATGTTTGGCAAAATCCTGACTGAAATATGTAAGAGGTGATATGAACAATATTCAGATGTTATGCAGTTTATTTGTACATTTATGATTTTTGGCAAGCCACTAAAAATATATGAACGTGAGAAAATATGTTTACAGCACATTTGTGTATTTAGAGAAACATTCTGATAAAGTAAATCAGCTTTACGTAAATATGAGATTGAAGTTTGGTTACCAAATAAAGTAAGAACAATATATAAAGGAGTAACACATTTGAAAATAAATGGAATACTTAACATTCAACATTGAGCAAAAATGTGTGATGTCCTATGGTTATTTCATGTGTTTATGGATAAATATATATGGAATGGCTGTGGTGATATTAAATACCGTAGGTGTTGTTCAGATACAATATTAGACAGATGGTATAAATATGGATCTGAAACATGAATAAATCAAAAACCTACTTAACAAGGAAAACTGAGTGAACAATGCAAGTTATATATAAATTGCAAAAAGGGGGAATAAGTAGATGCATTTATCTAGTTTGATACAATGTTTACTGAAGATGGGGATATAGATGGAGAAATTTTAAGATAGCAGAAAGGTTGTAGTAGTATTATGGTCTGATGAAGGGAAAGAATGTTTCCTAAAGAAGTTTAAATGGCTTCATACAAGTGTGTTTGCTTTGCTGTTATATAGAAACAAGAATTATGTATGTTGGAGATACATAAAAAGTTAAATGCAGTGGGAATGGAGTGAAAAATGGATATGGAATTAAAGTGGATTGAATACAAAAGTGAGTGATCAATGTAAAAGAAATACATTGGGGGTGAAATTGCAAAACAAACACATGAAATAGGAATGGATGGGATGAGAAGATGGAGTTGATGACATAGCTAAAAGGATGCAAGTCTCAAGCAAGATAATTAAATACTGAACAAACTTTCACAGTGAACATTAGTATAATTCAAATAAATATACATTAGAAATATTATTTGTTACTAATTAAATGTTCCCATCAATATTTTCATGATTTACTTTTATCTGAAAATTAAATTGTGGCTTTGAGAAAAACAGTACCCTGCACATGCTTCCTAGTGATAGGCTATGTGGAATAGAATGCTGCCTTTAAAGGGTTTAATTGCATTATAGATCATAGCTTGCACAGGAGTATGTCTAGATAAAACTGGACTTTGGTTTAGGCATTGATTGATGGTAACAAAACTCAGTCTTCATGGGCCCATCATTTTCTGCACTTGACATACAATGGGTCACATATATTATACATGTTATGCTTAAACCCAGTAATAAAAAAAATCACTTAAGCACAGATGTTACCTTCTAACCACATCTTTATTTTCTTTTTCTTTTTCTTCTTTCAGTTCAGCCCATTTGTACTGCATGCCAGATTTTTTAATGATGTCTTTGATCCAATTTACTTCCAAGACTGAATCTGGTTCTAGTGAATCTAAATCTATATCTGTGTTCAGCAGAGCATCATATACATGATCTGAGTATAAAAAACATAACAGTCATTGAGGAATGATCCAACCAAGAAAGAGGTCTATGATATAGCAGCACTAATTGGAGAAAATGATTGTCATGTAATTTCCAATGTCCAGACAGGATGTGCAGTCCTCAAATACTTCGATCCTTTGTCAGATTTCAATGCTGTTATCATTATCATCATATATTTAAAATATATTTTATGCAATGAAAAAAGACTAAAGGGAGTCAATTGAAGAACTAGAATAAATTGCATACTAATGTTGGGATAGAACAACTAAATTCTGTGCATGAGCACAGTCTCAGATAGTATACTAGGCCAGATCTATTTATCAGGCAGTAATTCACAAAATATGAGCGGTAAATACAAAAAGGAAATGAAGGGGCCGTGGTTAATCTGAATTATGTGTATTTGTACACAAAAATCAGACACTACAATCTGGACGAAGGAAGAAATCAGAGATTTTTCTAAAATTGTGGACTGCCAGTGTTCTATGGTCTTTTTGTGTAGTATATGGCCCTGCCTTTTAAACTGTATATGTGGGATTCAAAAATGAAGCTGCAACACAAGGATATCAATCAGTTGAAAGGAAGATCAGGAATTGCTCCTTTTGTAATTCCCATGCATTGTTTGAAGGAACCGGCTCACCTATATCCTTATGCATCACTTTTGCAAGTTCCTCCACAGTCATTTGGCGCCTTATCTCAATCTCTTGTTTCTTTGCTTTCATCTGTACAGGTTTCAGTTTCACTTTGCCCAATTTCTCTCTCTATAACAGAGATTAAGAACAATATATTTAGTCACTGGTTTAACTCATTTTCTGAGTTTCCACAATACACTTAGTCTTAAACAAAAGGGCTAATTTTCTGGCCCCTGAAATTCACTCTAAATATGACTACAAAAAATGGCATAATTTCCGGTCATTCTGGTGTATGGAACAAATGAAATTTGTAATGTAAGTTCTAAATAGGCATATAAAAGCATATCCCCTACTCTTGAGGGAAAAGCTCTGTAAGCATATGTGATGTGCTTTGTCAACCACATTTCAACCTTTTGTCTCCCCCAAATACTAAGGTTGCTTGCCTGGGTTTGTGACAATGAAGCTGTGCTAATTCCTCTTTTTCTTCAATTGTTAATTTATTACCAAAGCTGACTGAAGCTTGAAAAAATGATTCCCCATTAAAACTTCTAGGGAAGCCCACATATTCTCCCAGGCAGTTGACACACATTCACTGAATAGAACACAAATGTTTGAAAAGGGCACAGCATCAAGTGAACTCAGAATTCTTCCTCTTAATTACAATTCAAAACATTTACAAAAAGTAAATAATGGAATCAATTGGTTGTTCTGCACTGATGCATTTTGGACAGGTTGCTCTTCCTTTTCAAGGCCAACTGGACAAAAAGCATGCATGCAATTGTTTGGAAAGTTTACAATATTTATATTTACCTCTACTGCATCCCTCTATAAACAACATTGTCTTTTATTTCTTAGCTAGCGGCACACAAAAATCCTTCAGGGTAAGAATGAAGTAACTATTAATTACCTCCTTGGTGGTGAAAAGCCTGAATTGTGAGGTGGTGTCTGGATGCCAGAGCAGCGGGTGCAGCTGAATGGGGCACATAGGGTAGGCAGAGGACAGGACAGACTTCCACTGTTTTCGGTAGGCTAGGGAATGCAGCTGCCTGCAAGCACTATATAAATGGGCCAGATTCTCTAGCGGTGGCATCCAGTTCATGTTTCTCTCTATAACCAAGAAAAAAATAGAGCTTGAATGAAACATCTTTCAAGTGGACAGTCTAAAAAAGAGGTACCCCTGAAGCAAAGGAGGATGGAGCTGCTGTAACTTCCTTCCACAATGATTTGGAAGAGAGAATGATGGTATTACCCCATAAAACTTT
Organism: Protobothrops mucrosquamatus; assembly: GCF_001527695.2. Lineage (NCBI taxonomy): Eukaryota > Metazoa > Chordata > Lepidosauria > Squamata > Viperidae > Protobothrops > Protobothrops mucrosquamatus. The sequence goes on along the minus strand of NW_015386332.1, from coordinate 1,364,515 downwards.
TTCTGTTAGGCCAGTATTCAAAAATACAGAGGCCATAACCAATTTTTCAACTTTAGGGGCTTTGGCACATGCAAGATAAGCTGATGTGGTTTATGTAAGTAAGTTAACAGAACATAACTGCAAGCAGAGGAAACACAAAAATAAAGATAGAGCTTATGCTAAGCTAAAGGTCATGGTTAAACGGTTAAATGATGCAGGTACAACAGGTGCAAGAGGCCTTTTTCCTGGAGGGTATGAACAAAATTTATTATATATAGGCGCTTCGGATTAGCTTATCGGGGGGGAAGTAGGTGGGCTTGAGTGTGATGGGGTGGGGGGAAACCAGTAACATGAAAAGGGTATAAAAATGTGATTTTAACAATTATTGTTGTGGCTTGATCTCCTGTGAGAGACTAAGACCACTAACTTTTGCAAAAGTTTTAATCTCAATAAAACTCTGTTCCTGGAATCCCAAGTGAGTATTTGAATTTATTTATTTTTAAAATTCTGAGCCAAAAACGCTCCAAACACTAATAATAAAATTAAGACTGCCAGTAGCTGATAGCAAAGTATTCAGATCTGTATCCTGTTGCTGCCATTTTGTGGCGATCAGAATTTTTGCAGCCTCTATCTAGTGTGGGTCTAAATAAAACAGTAAACTGTCAGATCTGGAATCTAGCACTTAACAAAGAAGGGATATGCCTATAAACTGCTGTGGTTCGTAAAACGCATCCCCTAAAACAGGGGTTCTCAACCTTGGCAATTTTAAGACTTGTGGACTTCAATTCCCAGAATTCCTCAGCCAGCAAAGCTGGCTGAGGAATTCTGGGAGTTGAAGTCCACAAGTCTTAAAGTTGCCAAGGTTGAGAACCCCTGCCCTAAAAAGATGCCACTCAGGAGTATCAGCTTAGGAGAGCTGGCCCCTTACGCCAAAATTACTACTATTTTTCCTCTTTTGGAAAAAAGAGGAACAAAGCTAACCTTCTGGAGAAGGGAAGCAAGCAATATTAGAGAAAGAGAAGAAGCGTAGGCGCAGCTCTGAAAGAAGCCACTCTTCAGATATCCAGACGCTGAAATAACAGACAACGTCGGGCCTTCACTGTAGTCTTTTTTAAAAAAACATTTCACCTATTATCTTCTGCTTCTTTAAGCGTTTTACTAACGCCCAGCCGGAAGATGGCGCACGCCCATCAACTAGCCATTCCTCTGCTTCCAGCCATGTGAGCGCGCCTCCTCCTTGCAACAAGGGCCACAAGCATAGTGCTAATATCCGCTACTAACCCGCCCAGCCCAGGCAATTGAGCATGCGGAGTTTTCGCGCACGCTCAGTATTAATTCCCAAAGCCACAAGAGTTTCACTTGCCCTCAGTTCAGGTAAGGGCAAAAACTGGCACGCCGTTCACGTAGTTTAAAGTGACCTTTTTGCCAATGGAAAGATATAAATTAGGATAATCCCCAATGAAAAACTCTTAATAAGATTGCCCGAAGAAACTTCTGAATGTAGGCTTAAGTGGGATAAAGAGTGAAAAAGCCCATTTGTTTCGAGGTTGATTCCCGATGACAACATGTGCATTTAGGGACCTGTGAGTTCTTCGGTGTAAAGCAGCTTCATTATTTCTTTATTCAACAAATTAATATTTAACTACTGTGTTTACATATTTACAGACTAGTATTTCTTGCACAATATTAGAGTGGGTGAGTTTGGTGTTTGGAGGGCGAAGAGTTGCATCTGTTAAAAGTCATAAATTGCATTAACAGATGTCTTTTACATATATTTCTATTTAAAATTTGGCCTAGCAGGGCACTTATTATTGTTAGAACTTAGACTGTTAGACTGATCTGCCACAAGGAGAAATGACTTAAAACATTTGCCAAAGATGGTATATTTTCTTGGATATTATAAAGCATTGGTTCGTGCTGGAAAAGGACTGGGTACAGTCAAGTCCTCCTTTTGACACAGTAGACCAGTGTGTACAGTCCATAATCGCATCCTTAAATGAACTGATGGGGAATAACAAACATGATGATAATAATAGGGGTATCCTGGGGTCTTCTCATGGCAGCACTGAAGTCTGTTTGTTATCCAGTGTGAGAGTTGGCAGGAAAGTATATTGACACAAAGAAGTGTTGATTGCATTTCCAAACTCTATTCTGTCTTGCCAAGGAAGCAGAATAGGGCTCTGTCTGCATAAGACATGGGGGGGGGGAAGAATGAGGTGAAGATTATCATTCATTTCAGCATCTGATAGAAGTTCTAGTTGATAGAAGGTCAGTTATCTGATCCATGAGATTCAGGGTAAGAGAGTTGGTACCAAAAGAGCTATACTCTGCCACGTTTGTACCCTCGTTCTCTTGCTATTGATGACAGATGAAGCAGGGTGGGGAGAAGAAAGGGAAGAGGTTTTCTATATATATACCTTTTGCTCATCTAACTTCTCCAGCCACTGAAGAGAAATAGGACAGAGAAGAGACCTTCTTCTCCATTCTCTTTTGAACCCCATTATCTTGCAATGAAGCAGCAGTCAGATAAGGAGATCAGCAGGGGAATGTTTATCAAAATAGTAAATAAAGCTGGGGGGGGGGGCATCCAGGAAAAGGGCCTGAATGGTTGTTTGGCTGAAACACAGAATTCATACACTTGAAGCTGATACATTTTTTTGTAGATCTAGCTTGTATATGTTTAAGTGTGGAAAATCTGGATATTACTTGCCATCAAAAAGAGACAAGCGTATGCTTGTCACCATTTCTTTATTTAAATCTGTCCAATGTTTGATTAGAAACAGTTTCAACTGAGATAAGTGGGACTTTTTTCCTCTAAATTGTTGATGCAATTGTGTGTATTTATTCAAAATGATTTTTCACTGTAACACAAATATTCCCATCCTATTTATATCTAATCGGAGATAAGCCCCAGTTTAGTCAATGAGATATGCTTCCAATAAATAAGGAAACATTTCAGCTCTGTTTGCTTTACTATTATATGGATTATTATTTTGGTAATTGGGCAATGTTAGCAAACTTCAGTCATAATGAAATTTATGAACAGATGACAACGTCCATAAAATGTAGCATTTGAAACTGACTCAAATCTGCAGTGGAGCGAATGGGAATAAAAGACCTGCAATGATAGTGAAAGTATTAGCTCAAAAAAAGAGTATTTGAGAAAAAATTCTAATGGTATGAAATCACTGATACCATGATCAAGATTATTTCTGAAGATACAGCACGGAATTCAATTTACTTCATTTTTTAAAAAATACAGTATCTAGGGTCATCATTCACAAGAGATTATAGGACATTATGTATAAAATTATAAAAACAAATGCAATGCATTACAATAAAATGTTTGGCTCTAAGATCTGCCAATATAAAAATACAGATAGTCCTTGACTTATGGCCACAATTGAGCCCAAAAGTTTTGTTGCTAAGTGAGACATTTATAAGGTTTTGCCCTATTTTACGACCTTTCCTGCCACAGTTGTTAAGTGAATCACTGCAGCTGTTAAGTTAGTAGAACAGTTGTTAAGTGAATCTGGCTTATCCATTAACTTTGCTTATCAGAAGGTCACAAAAGGGACTCACATGATTACGGACACTGCAGCCATCATAAATATGACTCAGTTGCCAAGTGTCTGAATTTTGATCACGTGACTATAGGGATGCTGCAATGGTTGTGTGAAAACCAATCATGTCACTTTTTTCAGTGTCATTGTAACTTCAAAGGTCACTAAATGAACTGTTATAAGTCGAGGATTACCTGCATAAGCTAGTATTAATCGTATGACAGTATGTGTACGGCTCACTGAATGACAAAGTAGCCAAAGTAGTAGGTGTTTCACTTACTATAAGTTTAAAATAATTAAAATAAATTATTGATTTATTTAATAAATACACTATAAAGAGCTGTTATCATTATCCAGTTCAAATGCAATTCATTTTATAACCCATATAGTCAGTTAGTGCCAAATAAGGGTGAATGCACAATTAAGACCTTTCAGCTTAATATCTATGTTTCTTCAAAATGAATGCTAATTTATTCTGTTTGCCATTAAATGTGCAAGATTAGAACATTTTGCTGCTCTTAACAAACTCTTCCTGCTGCACACACACACAAAAATAACAGCATTCTAAGAGGGTCTAAAAAGATAGTTTTCTTATGCAAATTCCATATAAAGAATGGTAGCTGTATAAAATCATGAATTCATTATAACAGTACTTACACAAATGAACCTATTGTATTTTATAACAGCAAACAAAATAAAAATCAAGCATTGAAATGTCTAAAATGCAATCCCATGTTTATTCAGAAATGAATCTCACTGGATTCTGTGAGCTTCCTAGTAAAAATATCTTGTATTTGAGTTTCAGAATTTTTTTAGATGATTGAAATCACTTCTTTATTTAGTTTGCTTTTTGGCTGGTATATAATAAAAGTAATTTAGACCACAACCCTATTTATACTTGTCTAGAAGTAAGTCTCATTGAATCCACTGGAAATTATTCACAATATAAAAAATACATATATATTAAAGTGTTGCTCCTGATTTATAATATTAATAAACAATGCTGTCAAACTTAATGGTGATTAACTTTCCAAGATTTATTTTTAAAAAGACACTCTACTCATTTCTGCACATAGTTTCCAAGTATGCTTTCAAACGGTAATTCAATCTATTAAAATAGAATAATCTGATTTTTAAAGTATGTCATAATTAAAAATCTGCAATTGTGTTACTTTGACAACTGAATTATGAAAAAAGGCTTACCTCCTAATAATACATACCTGGAAAGTATTAAAATCAATGTAGTTTAGAGTAGATAGTCCTAAGATTGCATCATAAATATTTCTATCTGAAGCCTGAATACAAGACAGATGCAGTTTTAAATATTATTCAGATGTATGCTTATACTGAAATATTGTAGTACAAAGAAGCAGCAAAGGAAACTCCAAATGACATGTGGAATTTAAGTAATTTATTCTGTTTTAAAATGAAACTGCCCATTTAGAATAAGTTTAATGTGTGGTAGACCATATGCATAAAACCAGAAATTAAACTGATTGTGTTTTGACAACTCGCTTGGTTAAAAATGTAATTATCAAAAGGGTGGTCTGGTATGTACCATTGGGATGGTACATACAGTACATATTCAGGTAATAATGAAAGTTAATTGAAAAAGTCATTTTGAAAGGAGAGATGTGGCACTCAGTACTGTCTTCCTTACATGTTGGACTACAGTTCTCATCAAGCCAAGCAAAGATTTCCAATGATATTTTACTTTGGAGAAACAAAGAATAGGAGGCATCAGTTGAATAAAAATTCCCGTGCAAATCATTGACTGAATTGATATACAACTCTGAATCAGGACACTCAAAGTAAAGTTGTAATATTTATGGGGATAAGTTCGCTAACTTAAGGGCCCCAAAACTGAAGCTTTTTTTAAACATTGACACAAAAGTTACTTGCGAGTCAGAAATGAAGAATCTGGTTATACCATTAAACAAATGTGTTAAATAAACTTCATAGTGAAGCATTACTGAAAACATTTTACTTTGGCTACTTAGTTGCCAGTTTTACATTAAGTGAAACACCAGTATTTCATTTTATTACTGGATATGTAATATTTTTTGCAAGATATATTTAGGAAGGTACTGGGTAATGTCTGCAATGCCTAAAATGTTGCAGGGCAAAAAAGTATTTGGAGTGCTCTATGTCAGAAGTCCCCAACCTTTTGGGCACCAGGGACCGGTTCTGTGGAGAAAGGTTTTTCCACAAACCAGAGAATGCGTGGTTTTGTGTGCTGCCTGCATCCCACGGATGGGGCTTTGCTTGTTTATGCAGACCGGTTGCTGGCATGCTGCAGCCGGTACTGGCCCACGGACCAGGGGTTGGGGACCCCTGCTCTATGTGGTCTGCAAGCAGCTTGAGAGGCCCACTCTAAACTAGACTGTCATGGGCTAGCTTGGACATAAGCATTGTTCAGTACTCATGGTTAAAACCAGTTATAGCTTTTAATGCAGCATGTGAACACCGTATTTTAAATCAGCATTCCCAATCAGTTTCCCTTGAAAGGTGTTAAAAGAAATAGCTTCCTTTAAAGACCAGAGATGAGTAATTATATGGTCAGAACTCTGAAATGCCATACCAGCGTGAACAATGGTAGGGTTATCTGGGAAATCATAAAAATGGGAAACTTACAGATGACAAGGACACTAATCAGGGAAGGCCAATTTATTTACTGAAAGGGGGGGGGGCAGCTAAAGAACAAGATAAAACTATCCCAGTGTTTCAATCCCTGCATGCTTCCAGGGAACCTGCGGAATTCCAGTAAAGTCATTGGTGATTTATTGTTGAATAAATACCATTGCTGCCCACAATACAAAGCTATTCCCAGAGTACAGATGTTCACACTCCAATCCAGGTCAAATTGCTAGTAACGTCATAGAAACAATTCACATACTGATTTTGGCAAAAGATGGAATACCTGTTTCCAGAATGTTTTTCTACTACAGTGTCTAATTTATATCCCTGGAATCTCCTGGTAGCTTTCCATGGGTTCAGCTTTTGAAAAACAGGCAAGGTTGGCTAACCGCTGCCATCCAGCAGTACAAGGCAAACGGGCAGAGCTGTCAAAGCGGAACCGAGTCTTGACGTGCCTTCCGCTTCCTGCTTTTTCTGTCGCTGGTGGCCGCGCTAGGATAAGAAGGAAGCCGCCATTGGTCGAGAAAGGCGTCTCCGCCTCCTGCTCAGTCTTCCCGATAGGCTTGCGGCAAGCACGGTGGAGAGTGGCTGTAATGGCCGAGCCGCATCCTCCTCCAATGAGGGGGCTTCGAGAAGCGCTGGAGGCTCATCTGCAGGGCCTCGGCATCCAAGCACTCAGTGTGGAACATCCGGCAGTGAGTGAAGCCGCGAAATGAAGCGTTCTGGGGAGGGGGGCCGGCAACGGCCGATAGAGAAGCCGCTGTGCGGGGAAAGGCAGCTGCGCCTGGGACGTGGCTGATCAATCCTTTTCTATCACTTCCTTTTTCCATAAGTGGAGATTAATTTACTACCAAGTCGATGCACGTGAAGCAAGTCCGCCTGAGTTAATGGAACTTACTTCTCTGAAATAAGTATAAAGTTGCAAGCTTGTTAGTTGTATCTGCTCAACACTAGGCAGAGAGCTATCTGCTAGATGGCAGCGAAGTGATACAGAAAACATTCGGGGTTTAAAGCCCAAGTATAGAAGACCTGCATAACAACATGTTAACATGCTGCCATATCTATGTCACTGATCATGTTGTCCTAGAGCACAATAAATATAATATGGCTTATTTGTATTTAATAAACCATGGTCTATGTGAAGGATTAGCCTCACTGAGGGATTTGAGCCATGATGTCAGCTGATCGTCCCAATAAGTCAAACATATTCTTTCCTGATGTTTTTCAGTATAAATATTTGTTAATGTTATAACAATTAAAACAATAAATGGGCTAATTTTAAAATGCTAAGAAAAATATTATTTTGGATATGCTCAGAGGCTTCCTGATTTCCTTTAAATGGCTGCATTTCATCTATGTAATGTTAAACTGTGAAAGCTGTGGGATATTAACCTGAGCAGGTGAAAGGATTTTAACTTTTTAAAAAACCAAAAGAATTTAGTTATGTAAGCCAATCTGATTATCCTGTTGAAAATGTTGCAGCCAAATTTCAGCAATGTAATTTTTGGGACTGAAAAGATGGGCTCAAGAATGTATTTGCTTATTCTGGATTACATGATTAGAATGTATGTGGATTTCTCAGGTAGTAAATTGAAATGTGCAGGTTCATTTCACTGGCCTGAAACTGCTGCAAAGTGCAATTTAAATGCAGTTTTAAAAACCTGTAGCAGCTATATTCAAAGAAGAGCCACACTTTTTCAATTCTCTCTTCTAGGTATTCACAGTTGAAGAAATGATGCCTTATGTACAACATTTAAATGGAGCTCACAGCAAAAACCTTTTCCTTAAAGATAAGAGGAAAAAAGGCTTTTGGCTGGTGACAGTTCTGCACGATCGACAAATCAATTTAAATGATTTGGCTAAGAAACTGGGTGTTGGAAGTGGGAACCTGCGCTTTGCTGATGAAGCAGCCCTGTTGGATAAGCTGAAAGTTGGCCAAGGATGTGCAACCCCCTTAGCTCTTTTCTGTGATCAGGGAAATGTGAACTTTGTTTTGGATGCTGGCTTTCTGGAAGGAGGTCATGATAGGCTTTATTTTCATCCAATGACCAATGCAGCAACTATGGGCCTGCACCCAGACGACTTCCTAAAATTTCTGAAGTCCACAGGACATGAACCAATAATTGTGCATTTTGATGAAAGCCACAAGTAGCTTTGTAACCCAATAGAGTAACTGGGTTGGAACTTGGAACTTCTTTAACACACATAATGAAACTCTGCATTCGGAAAGGTTTCTAGGGTAGAAGTCATCATTGGAAAATCATGGGAGTAAATCTCCACTCTTTTTAGTACATTTAGTGCTGATATTTATGACTCATTCATTCATGATTTATAAGATTAGTAAAACGCGCTATTTGTGCACTATACTTTGCTTCATTTTTTACTTGTTTCCTTTTAATTTTTTTAAAATTTAAATTGTAATTTTTATGTATTTTATTTTATTGTGTATGCCATTCAGAATCACTATGTGACATGGGTAGCTATACAAATACGATAAAATAAACTTAACCCAGCATTCTTTCCCAAGAGAGAAGTGACCCCAGTCCCAATCATGTGCAGTGTTGCTCCACCTACTTTGTGTCATCATTGTGGCTCTAATCCTTCCAAAAGTATCAACGGTGGTCCCTAAAGGTACCAAAGTGTACCAAAAGCTATAATAGGTCTTTTTCCAATATAAAGTTTAGGAAAACTCATTAAAGTGCAAAGTATGCAACATGACTGTTCTTCTGAAGGGCCAAACAAGGTTATTTCAAAATAAAGAGAAAGTTGACAGTTATTTTGTTTCAAATTTTAATAACATAAGTAGTGTACAATGGCAAACATTACAAAACTCCTTAATAGGTATAAGAAAAGGAAGTTACAACTTTAAATAACAGTTTCTGTATAACAGTGTTTAGTTTGTGTCACAGCGACATGCTGTTTTTCCTTTTAAGGCAGTTTCATTCTGAACAATGTTTTGAGTTATACACAATACAATAAGAGTTTACAGATAACTTATATTGGCCCCATGTTGGAGCTGTGCCATCTCTCAAAATACAAGAATTTTAAGAAATAATGCATTCTGGAAAGAATGTAGCTTTAGCAATCAACAGCAATGGAGTGGGAATATTTTCATTGTATTACAGCAAATTTGCAAATTTTATTTTGTAGCTGCTGAATACTGTTGTGTATAAAGAAAAAGCCCTTGCATTTAATCCTAAAGGTGATGGATTTTAAAGTGACACATAAATTGACACTGTTACAGAGTTATATTTTTTAAAAAATATTTTATGAACTATATTAATGAAAATTGGGACAAAGAACTATGGCATACATTTTAATTTCTTTAGATTAAAAATTTGTGAAATCTAGAGAGATAAGGAAAGCCAGTTATATTCAAATGTACTTTGAAAAGAAAAGCTATAAACAAACAAGGCTTTGGTTTTCCTGAAGAATACCTGTATCAAAGTTAATTTCTCTTAAGTTATCAGCAGAAAATCATCTGGCTTTTCACAAAATACATTTTTTAAAGAGAGCTATGGAGACAAATTACACATAGTTTACAAATCTCAAACTCCCTGTCCAGAATTATCAGTGTTAGGCTTCATTAAAACAAGATGGTAGTTTGTTTTAGCTGTGAATCATGCCTAAATATGCACATATAACTTTGTAATACTAAACCAAATCTACTGCCAAAATTGGATCATTAAAAAAGGCATAATCTATTATTAATTTTTCCTAGGCAAGCCTCACATGAATAATATTATGCTCTTGGTCATCTTCATTATACCAGAAGCGTCACTTGTACTACTTAAAACTATGTAGAAAAGTTTGTACCTAAATCCAAGTACAAAACTGTATGAATCACATACAAAACTGAAAAATCAAGAAAAATAGGTACAATCAGAAATAAGTGCTTGAAAAGCAGGTGATTGTTTCCCAAAACTGCAAACATTTTGAAGGAATGCATACAAAACAGTAGTTTATTTGATAAATATTCAGATGTACAAGATTAGAACCATAAATCTGCCCAATGTTGAGAGTTTTCACATTCCCATATTTCCATATCTGCAAGTAACAATAGTGGTCACCTAAGATGGAACAGCACAACTGAAGAAACCCTTCATTAGTGTAGTTTTTTATAAAGAGGCTTGCATTCAAATCTTTTCAGTAACACACAGCTTTTTATTCAACTAACCTAGATTTAACCTGATTTAGTACAACTGCTTTGGTATTTTCATGGAACTAGTTTTGAAAATTGTCAAATGCTTATTAGATACATCTCTTCCATTAAATTTTTGATTGTTAATTAATTTTAGCTTTAATATGAATTTCTTTTATGTTTTGTATTTTTTAAAAAAAATGATAGCTGTCTTAACTTTCTTGAGCAGGCTGAGTATAAATCAAATATATAATAAATAGTAATAATGATAGTCAATGTGAGGATCTCTGGATAGACATTTCATCAATAAATAAAAATGAAAGTATCTCTCATTGCTGTTCACAGTGTAAAACAGCCACTGCAAATAATCATGTGATTTTGCTCTTGGCCATCTCAATCTATCCACATTAAGTGTAATGTCATTCTTATCTAAATATACAATGCTATCTGGGAAGCATAAACTTTAAGATTTTTTTATTCAAATTACTTTTTTCCAATAGGCTGAAATTATATGAATTGTATGAAAGATTTCCTGCCCTATATTTCCATTTTCATATTTCATTTTCTGAGAAATGAAGGTGGTCACAAGTTCATTCTACTCTGGCTACTATGTTCATCCTTCTACAATTATTTTATTAATTTTCAGATTGTTCAGTGTACCCAATACTTTATACTTATAAGATCAATTTCAGTGATTCCATTTTTTCCTCATCAAAGATCTTATATAGGGATATTTATATAGATTTTTCTCTCCATACACTCATACTGGATTCACATTTAATACTAAAATAAGAAAACTTGTGTACTTATAGATATTAGCTGACTTGGATGATAAGATGTGGTACAGTTTGTTGTGAAATTTTCATATATCTAAGGTAAGTTTTTTTCCCCACATTAAAATCGGGGAGAGCCTATCATACACCATAAATTTTATGGTTGCAATTGTGCAACATACTAACCCATTTTATTGAATTACTCCAGTTGTTCAGGTATGCAGTGTAATGCACTATCAATGCACTTATACACTATTGCTGGATGTGTACAAGACAGAATCTATATCATTGTGGGTTGTGTGAACCCAATCTTTTAATTTTTTTCTGTTAAATCCCAATTAGAAATTGATTATGGCTTAATTTGTTACATTGATCAGGAATAAATCTACCCAGGCACAGCTGTTTCAAGAGTATACATTGTATTGCTCCCAAACCAGGATGTCTAGTTGTTCTGCTTAGCTAACCCCTGTGGCTCTGTAAGTTGCTTTTCATTTGGCACAGAAAAGGGCAGAATTTATTTTTATCTAACAGAAATAACATTGATTGTCAGCAAAATCCTGGTGAGTATAATTATCATTTTTTAAAAAATATATACAATGTATAGGCAATGGATCTGATTCAACCAAGATATTGGAACTCTACTTGTGACTAATTTGGCTGAGATACAAATAATGAGATTAAAGATATACATATATTAAGATTAAATAAATCATTTAAGGTTAAATATGATACATATCATGGAAATATTAATAATTTAGTGGTTTGTAAGAAAATAAACTTTGAAAATTTAATAGAAACCAGAAACCCTTGTACATCTGCAAAGATTAACCAAATCTAATTTCCTGTATTGTTCGCATATAAATATTAAAGTATCAACTATTTTAATCAATCTTAATGCATAAGAAACAAAAATATGATAGTCATTAAAACAGCTTGAAAAATGTTCATGATGGATTTTCCTTATAAACATTTTCTAAGCCATTATTTATCTCAAAATATCAAATTAAAAATATACATTAAATATGTAAAATGAGACAATTTATTTTGGATGGTTCCTGTTGAAAACAAAATCAATTTCATCCAACAAATCTTCAGAAATAGTTTTTAGCATCTTTTTGTCCCCTCAAAATGAGTATATTTTTTGTGACACAAACTATATGGAAAAGATTAATTAATCTGAGGGTTTATTAAATATTCAATTATGTTTTGAGGTACCTATTCGTCTTGCCATATACATCAAAATAATCAGCAGTTTTGTTTTCCCAAGAGTAACATCATGCACACCAATAAGACTGAAGTGACAAGATGCTTGTGGAGGTATTTTTCCTACCTGTATTTACAACAATTTCCACAATCTACAACAGTCTTATTTTAGATTTACAGAACTAAATGCTAGCAGAGCAGAAGTAGTAAGCAACTGGTGACCATGTTTATAAAGGAACTAGAACATAGTAATTGTATTCCTGAAGTAGTTCTTGAGACTGCACAAACCTTGGTCCTTGGAGGGATGAAAATTCTCTTTTAGAGCATAACAGTGCAATGTGCAACATAGTCTGTCTTTTAAAAAAAAGCATCAGCAGCTGCTGGTACAATTCCTTGATTCAAGGAAAGAAGATGTGCATTTCTTGACTGCTCTATTCATGAAGGACTGTAAAATTTTTGATTTTTTTTTTTTTAAAAAAAAACATGATTCCTATAGCTGGAGACCTTGTTACTTCAGAAATAAAGGCTTCATACTGAGATACTGAAGGACACTTTTCTCTCTGTGTTCAATTTAAAAGCAGAAAGAGAAGAGAAAATGAAAGGAAAGCTTAGCTCTAGAATATATCTAAAAATGTGCTACTAAAAGAACTAGCAAGATGCAACAGTAGCAGTTTAAGCAGCAACAAGAAGGAAAAGGAAAAATAACCTATATTAAAAAATATATGCATCTGGTGGTAAGAAAGTAAAATATTGTATTGGGTTAAATTACAAAAACTGAATCATGTTGAATCTGACTTTATATAGGATTGCAACCTATACCATTTGATTTTCTTTGCCTATACATGCATCATATGCAAAGCTGGACATGCTGCAGTTCTGTCTAAAAATACAATAACTGGCAATACTAGAAGTTTCTAGTTCCTGGAATAGCAGAAACATACTGAAAATGTGTTTTTTGGGAACCATAATAAGGAATGTCCTGAATATTCCTAACTTCTACTACATAGTATGATCAGAATTATGCAAAAAATAAAAATAAAAACGTAAAACAGCAGGCACTTCAAGTAAGAGGCAATCTGCTTACAAAATACCAACTAGAGAATTCTGCTGTTCTTGGTACAGAATCTGACTTGCCCTGATAAGTTGCTATCTCAATGAAATGTAATGGGTACCAAAGTATTTAGACAAAATGCAGCAGCATCACTCAGAATAGTTGAACATAATAATAATAAGCATGAGCCCTGCTCCAAAAAGACTATATCAATGCAATACAGAAAACACAACAATAAATCAATATTCAGATAATGATTTGGTACTATATAATAATAGAATTCTGGAGAAACATTTTACTTTTTAAAAGGAAAAAGAAGATAAACTTAAGAGTGAATATTCCTTTCCTGGCAGGTAAAATTAAATATGCCATTCTCATTTGGCTTGGGCAGTAGCCAAGATAGCGAGTCACTTAATCTAAGCACTGCTGGCAATTGTTAATGCAGTGTGCATGTGATCTTATTTGTTAATATTAATTTCTTCCCCTTCTCTGTAAATGAAAATGATCTCATTTACACATTGGGCAAAAAACTCACCACTTGGCCCACATCTCATGTTGTAGGGGCAATTGAATTAGGAGCTTTCTTGCTCCCTACAACTGCTTTTTGAATGTCTGTTTTCTGGTTTTGCTTCCACATCTGCAGAAGAAAAGCATTTTGTGTTACTTGCATAGCAGTTAAAATAAAATGTTCTCACATTGCAATAACATTGGCAAGTTTCATTTGTACAACGTTTACAAAAATTAAGGAGAGAAGTAAAAAAAAGGAAAATAACACAGTTGATATATTTACAGATTTATTCTGTTAATACTTTTTTTGCAATTAGAATTGAGAATTTATCACTTGGAAAAGAACAGCTCTAAATATAATTCTTCAGTGAAATAAGAACATTTATGGAATTATGTCCATCAGCAAAAATATGCATAGGATTTATTCATTTTATCAAGTTTTAAAGCTGAAAATCATCCTTGCATGCAGTGATAATGGAACATGCAAAACTCATTTATCTAAAATTAGTTCTTTACTTAGAAAAGCAACATTACAATCAAGTATTGAACTGTAAGTAAGACAATTATCCTCCTTTCTCTGCAAATCAACCAATTTAGTAGCTTCTTTTCAAAGCAACAAGTGGATGCTTTTAGTATAAGCTCCAATTTGTATTAAGGCAAATGAAGTCTGTGGCTAAAGTTATTGGGCTTTTTTCCCCACTCAAACTGAGACTAGTCCTAGGCTACTTATCATCATCTCTGAAGAACTTTATTTTTGCTAACTATTGTCTATCTCTGGCTGGATCTTCCTTAGATCAAATCCTAGATCATCCTCCCATTCTAGACCTTTACAACTGTTACAAGCATGAAGAATAAGGCTTCAGTTTCATTTCTCTTTGATTAACAATAGATGAAAATCAAGCTACAAATCCCAGTAAAGAAAATGCCTTTCACTGTTGAAGTAAAAGAGCATCTCCTATTTCCAGAACAATTAACCAGTGAGATGACTTGCCTCTGGAAGTTTTCAAGAAGAGACTGAACAACCAGTTGTATGAAATGGTATGGGGTTTCCTGCTTGAGCAGGGGGCTGGACTAGAAGATCTCCAAGGTTCCTTCCAACTCTGTTGTACTATTATGTATTCAATAAAAATTATTTTCTTATTGACTGATGAGAAAGGGAGCAGTCAAAAAGATGGGTTAATTTAATATTTTGTGTATGTGTGCCTCATTTTGCTCATTCCCCGATCTTGTCTGTAGGCAGATTATAAGCAGGGATGGTCTTAATGATTCTAAAGACCCAACTCTGTAAGAGAGCCAGTTTGGACTAGTGGTTAAGGCAACAGGGTAGAAATCTGGAGACCATGAGTTCAAGTTCTGCCTTAGTCATGAAAGTCAACTGGGTGACTTTGGGCCAATCAATCTCTCTCAACCCAACCCACCTCACATTGTTGTGGGGAAAATAAGAATAAGGTGTGTTGGATATGTTTGCCATCGTGAATTGTTTGTAAAAATAGTATTTTAAATGTAACAAGTATACAAGGAATTTATCCAAGGAATTACAGGCAAATCCATGAAAAGGTTTTGGAGATAGTAGCTAGTCTATTCAAAGTAGCAGGAGATGTAAAACACTACTCACACAATTTGGGATAGTAGATAGTAGAAAGATAAGTGTGCTATAAATAAAATATATGAGAAGCTGCTGCAATCTCTGGGTCATAGAAAGTTTTTTTCTTGTTAGTAGGAGAGGAATAAGTCTTTGATTCTATTCCCCAAGAACAATTCTGGAGGAAATTAGCCACTACAATGGTAAATTGTTGTCCTCTTAAAATAATAATGGTTTTACACCAAGGCATAATGTTTACTCAAACGAAGGATAATATCCTTGGTGATTTAATTGAACCTATTAGCAAAGGTATACAACAAGATGATAACTTCATCTCATTGTTATTCAGCTTTTGCATTAACCATATTGTTGAGATGTATAAGCCTCCCTCTCTTACTGCTCCACCTCTAGTTTACTTTATCTGATTATGTAGCCATATTGTCTGTAACTCAAGCAGGCCTTAAGATGCCTTAAAGCTGTGCCATGTTACTCCTTTAGAGAACACCTTGCTATGAATTATTCCAGAACAAAAGTACTGGTATGTTCTAGGTCAGACATGTCAAACTCGCGATGTCACGCAACATCGCACAACATATCGGGACAGTTTTGCCATTGCTGGCAATGGGGTGGGTGTGGCTTTCGCATGATGTGTCCGGCCCACAGGCTGGCAGTTTGACACCCCTGTTCTAGGTAATGCTTTAAGGCCCAATTAGATGGACAATTAATAACAAACTTGTCAAGCAAGTAAAATATCTAGATCTCTATTTGTATTTTTCTATCTGCTGGTTTACTCAAACAAGAAAGCTTCAAATAAAAGCCCCCAAACCATCCTTTGCAACTACTAAATTTGCAAGTCAATTGGTGACAATTACGTCCCATGAGCCATTAAATTATTTAAAGCCTAAGTTCTGGGTTTATATGGTATCAGTTGTGTATTTATAAGAAGTCTCCTAGTTTAGAAGCACTCTAATATTTTTTTTAAAATCTTACCAGTACCTTATTTACCTTCCAATGTCTTAACACAACTAGAAATAGGCTGCATTTTCTTTGAGAACTGATTAAGATTTCATTGTCTTACATTCTGGCTGAAGCAAGTCTACTGAGAAGTGTCTTAGTTCATCTCACCTTGCTGAATAAATTGACTTCCAGCCCAAGAAGACAAATTAATGATGATTTTGCATATTGTGGCCTTACTTTGTCAGCATTATCTGCTTTGAAACTTGATAAAACCCTGGTTGAAGCATTTGGGATCTAGATATCTACAATGATAGAGCCAAAGTCTCCTGTCTCTTTTGTAGTATTATCACTCCTCCCTGGTCTATCCCTAGATATTCCTATAACACCTTATATTCCCCACATAAGAGATTATTTGCTTTGGTTTGAATTAGGGCACTACCTGTAAGGGCAACAATGATAGGGAAATAAGCTTCCCATATGAAGGCCAAACTTGCTTTTGTTCAGACTAGGAGATAGAATTTGATCCATATGTGCTATTAAAATGTTCAATGTATACTAATGGTGATCACGTTTAATACATCCAATTATGAGGGGTCCTTAATGCGCTCTGCGCTTGTTTTTTTTGCAGACGTTTCATTACCCAAACTAGATAACATCATCAGTGCTAGTCATCAGTAATAAATGAAATGTCTTCAAGAAAACAATGAAGCTGAGAAAGCATCAAGGACCTTTTATTTCAACCCTGAGCTACAAATATTCTCCTTTATTGGTACTTCCTATAACTGTAATTGCAACTATGACCAGAAGACTGTTAGGTTCTCCTGGGTGATTGTTTTTCAGAAACCTCTAAGAAAGTTGCACAGTGCTTATCAATAGCTACAGCCTTATATATTTATTCAATTTATACAGCTGCCCATCTCACTTTTATGTGACTCTGGGTCACGGGTGTCAAACTTGATTGCATCACGTGATGTATCGTGACATATCGCAATGTTTTTGCCTTTGCGGAGCTAGGATGTGTGTGACACATCCAGTCCGTGGGCCGCCAGTTTGACACCCCTGCTCTGGGTGGCTGGTTCCTCCCTTGTGCTATTAATTGTTAGCTGCTAATTGCTTTAAGATGTTCTTGCAATTTTCTTTTTATAGTTATTGCACTGTATTGTACGCTGGTTTTTAATGTGTTTGATCTTGGATTGTAATTGTTTTTACTTGACTGACAGGTCTAATTATTTATTCTCTGCCCATAGAAGAGAAAGCAATTAGAAAGTAAGTAACTGTGATACATCCTGTAGAGAGTTTGGTTTAATTAAGATATTGGATTAAAAATCAGTAAATGAGAGTTCTAGTCCAACCTTAGGCATAAAGCCAGCTGGGTGACTATGGGCCAGTTACATTTTCCCAGCTCTAGGAAAAGGTAGTGGCAAGCTACTTAAAAAAACAATAACACCAACACCAACCCATTGCTGCGAAAACTGCAGGGACTAGTCCAAACAGTCAAGACTCTTTCAAAGACACACACTCATACAAAACAGCCTACCTT
Organism: Protobothrops mucrosquamatus; assembly: GCF_001527695.2. Taxonomy (NCBI): domain Eukaryota; kingdom Metazoa; phylum Chordata; class Lepidosauria; order Squamata; family Viperidae; genus Protobothrops; species Protobothrops mucrosquamatus. Next base: position 1,346,582 of record NW_015386332.1, on the reverse strand, counting down.
GGAGGAAGACTGGGACACATTCAAAATTATTTATCTCTACGTGCTGTCTCATTGATTCCACATACCATTTGTCACCCTACCCTCTGCCCCACCAACTCCACTGAACATAGATTCCTACCTTGTTACAATTTAGACAAGAGATTGAAACTTATTTACTCGGGCTTTTAAACATGTTAATATTAATGTTTCTATGTGTTATATCTTTTAATGCTATTTTTATTACAACTTTGTAAGCTTCCCCAAATCATGAAATGAGTTCTTATATGTAAGTGCTGAAATAAATAAATAACAATGTGGATCTGCTGAAAGCTAATCACACATTCTTGTTTCAAGTGCGAGTTGTTGCAGCACAGCCATTTTTGCATCGCAACTTCTGTTACAAATTAGCTAACTTTCCAAAAGTATTTTTTCCCCTTTGTATGTAACCACAAAATGAACTTGCCTGGCAACCTTTTTTTCTGCCATATACTCATGACATTTTGTATGTATGTATGTATGTATGTATGTATGTATGTATCCATCCATCCATCCATCCATCCATCCATCCATCCATCCATCCATCCATCCATCCAATTTATATAGCTGCCCATCTCAACAAATGACTGTGTGGAGAACTGTTAAAATAAAATATAAACAACTATTAACATGACAAAAGTTAAAATACATAGCAGCTGAACAACATAAACCTAAACCACTAGCGCAGTGGTTCTCAACCTGTGGGTCGGGACCCCATTTGGGGTCGATCGACCATTTCATGGGGGTCACCAAGCAAGGCTGTCCGCCATTTTTTTGTCCGCCATTTTTTTTGTCTGCCATTTTTCCCCCTTTTCCGGCGGGTGCCTTACCTCCCTTGGGCTGGGCCAGCCGCTTGCCAGCTACCCCTCGGCCGGCGCAGGGGGCGGAACCACACATGTGCGGCGCTCCCGGGCAGGGAAAGTCCTCGACTTACGACCGGTTGGGTAGTCCTCGACTTACGACTGGTTTAGTCCTCGACTTACGACTGGTTTAGTCCTCGACTTATGACTGGTTTAGTCCTCGACTTACGACCGGTTGGGGTCGCGGCATTAAAAAGGTTGAGAACCACTGCACTAGCATAACCAAGTAGCGGATCCCTGCACATCTTTGGGGTCCCAGGTCCAGGCCTAGAACCTGGACTTCAGGGCCTTATGAAAGGCAGAGCCATTTTCCAGAGGAAGAATGTTTCATAAGCCGGGCACTACCAAAGAAAAGGCATGTCTCTAGTAAGCCCTACCAGCTGACATTCTTTGGCTGATGGGGCCTGATCAGTCAGGTAAAAACAGCAGGAGAGTTGATCCCTCAAGTAACCCTGTCCTTTAAAGGTGACAACCAGCACCCTGAATTGTATCTGGAAGCACACTGGCAATCAATGCAACTCATGGAGTAACTGTGTTACAAGAGTCAAATAACTGGTATCATTTAATGCCCTTACTTCTGCATTCTGCACCAGCTGAAGTTTTTTGAATGCTCTTCAAGAGCATCCCTATAATCAGTGCATTATAGTAGTCCAGGCAAGAGGTCATGAGGGCATAATGACAAGTAAGCACCCTTGGTCCCGGAATGGATGCAGCTAGCACACAACTTCCTATAACAGAGGAAGAAGAAGAACCAGCACAACACAGCCATTTGTCTGAAATGGTATAGGGTTACCTGCCTGAGCAGGGGGTTGGACTTGATGACCTCCAAGGTCCCTTCCAACTATTATTATTATTATTATTATTATTATTATTATTATTATTATTATTATTATTATTATTATTATTATTATTCTGCCACCCACATCCAACTCCCAGAATTGGTTCAGAAGTATACCATGATCAAAAGCTGCTGAGCAGTCAAGAAGAGCAACAATGGATCCACTATCCTCATTCCACTTGCCAGATTTCATCCAAGAATTGACTAATGCTGTTTCCATCCTTTTTTTTGTCTTTTTATGACTCTTTAATACCTTTATTCAGGGTGAAGTCAGGGCAACTGAATGGGCCTGAGCATTTACTGGCCGGATGCCCTTCCTGACATCTATGCAGAGTTCGCAGCAGATATTTTCTCTTTGCATCCTAATAAAGAAACATCTCTACTGCCTAGGATTGAACTCTCAACCCTCTGAGTGGGAGGTGAGCGTCTTCATCTCTAGGCCACTGTGACACTCCCACTATTTCTATCCCATGCCCCAGATTAAATTCAAATTAATCTTAGGCCAAGGTGTTGATAATCTGTTTCATCCAGAGCCCATTGAAATCGCACTTCAAAAAGGGAAGGTTGGAAATCAGATGAAAACTGTCTAGACTAGTTGGGTTAAGCAATGACCCCTTAAGAGCTCATGGAACTCCTCTCCCTCAAGAAATAATTAACCACCACGAGAACCCAACCGCACATCCCCTCCTGGACAGCCTTGACCAGCCAGAAGGGCATGGATCTAATACAGAGTTGGCTGAAGTAACTGCTACAAGAACCCCACCCACTTCCCCAGGCTCAACAGATAACCATTCAAGACCTAGCCTCCGTTGCCAACTTCAATGCAAAGTCCACCATAGACAGATTGCTAGCATATTCTTCACAGCAACCCTTTAAGTAGAATTACTCCTTCCAAGGAGGGTTTTTGTTACCCAAAATAGGACCACCAGACAGCTCTGCAGATGCAATAAGGGAAGAAAAATATATTTTGCCACCCTTTCTGCCACAAGGTACGCTCTAAGAGAAGTTCTAGCCTGTGTTTGGTGAGATTTGCTCCTTGTTGTCTTCCACTAGTGCTTTAGGCATCTTTTTAGCTCAGGGGTCCCCAACCTATGGGCTGCAGCCCACAGAAATGGCTGGCCAGTGGGCGCGCACGTGGGCACGCATTTCCCACTTGTACTAGCACCCGCAGCCTGTTTGTGCATTCATGCAGGCACGAATGGGGGCCTTAGCATAGAGTGGGTGTCCGCGGTCCATTTGCGCATACGTGAACAGGCTGCTAGCTGGGGTGGGTTGTGTGGCCCATTTGCGCATGCGCGAACGGGGCTGCTATCCACGGGGGTGCGCGGCTGTTCACGCATGTGCACGGTGCCAGCACATGCCGCATGCATGAACGGGGCTAGTGTGTGTGGCTGTGTGCGCACGCATGCACTAATTTTGAAGCTGCTCTCCTTCCCTCTGGTCCGCAAGCCCGGAAAGCTCTTCCACACCTAAAATCCAGCTGGGCACATCTCAGAAAGGGGACACCCCCCCCAAGCCAGGTCTCAGTAATACATGGTAGGTTGGCACTCTCAACCACAATCCATAACCCCAAGAGTGGCCTTCCACTATCTCCCATCTAGCCCTATAAGTCACTATTAAGCTATATCCCATCCTCATTCTTCCAGAGGTTTCATGTTGCTTTCGTTTCCTTCTCAATATCTGTGGCAGCTTAAAGTCATTTTTAGTCATTCCAGAACCAAATAGTACCTGCCTTTTTAAGCAGGTAATAACATTGACTTCCATTCCAGGGCCATTCCACTTTGGATAGTAGAGAAGTCCTGTTCTTTCAAACCAAAGTTTTCCCCTTTACCTACTAGGTAAAGGCTTCCATATCAGGATCAGTCTGAAAAGGAGCTTGACCCATGATGGTGAAAAGGGGAATTGTGCAATGAAGCTGGACACAGACAACTGTCTCCCTCCTTGCTGTTTTACAGCACAGCTTTGTCTGCTCCTATCAATTGTTGTTTGGGATATTTTTGAACATGGGTATAGTTTTCTTTAAGAATAGTAGTAAACCTGTGTCAAAAGGAGCCTTTCAGCTGATAACAATTGTCAGTGCCTCCTTTTGAATGCACTTTCACAAAAACATGTTAACAAACTAGAGCACTTTGGCAGTTCTATCCCCAAACTACATTAAGGAAAATAATTGCTGGTTCACACTGGCTGGCGATATTTGTTGAAAGGGGGAGGAAAATAATGTAAAATGTCATTGACAAGATACGAGTTTCTAGATTTGTATTATGTTATAAACAGCAGTCAACAGTACATGTTGTGATTTTCATTCAATTCTAGATTCTAAAAGTGGAATCTAGCATTACTAGATGTCCAGGGCCCCACGCAGGCTGGAGCAATGTATATGCAACTTTGGTTCTCAAAAGATACACAAAAAATTTACAACCTTCTAAAATAAGATAATAAAGACCTAGTTTATTACAGAGTTAAGGTATCAGTCTAGAAACTGAGAGACTGTGATTTCTGACTTAGAAAAAGCCAGCTGGGTGACTTTGGAACAGTCTATCTTTCTTAGCCCTAGGAAAGAGGCAACAGCAAACCACTTCCAAAAATCCTTGCCAAGAAAACTGCAGGGATTAATCCAGGCAATTACCAGGAATCAATACTGACTTGAAGGGGCCAAAAGAAAAATAAATTCTGCAAGACTTTTAAAAGGCTGTGTTTCTTAAATAGCATAACAACACAGGCTATCTTACACTAAGCAAGACTATTAGGCTATTCACCTCATATATGTTAGTTCATATTTATAAGTAGAAACTTTCTCTTACACAGGAATTTTTCCCAGACGTACTCAGAGACAATAGTAGCCATACACACAAATTTCTTGAAATCCTTAGTTTATACCAGTGGTGGCGAACCTATGGCATGGGTGCCAGAGGTGGCACTCGGAGCCCTCTCTGTGGGCACACGTGCCGTTGCCCCAGCCTTGCCTCCCCCCGTGACCCCGTCCTCTCCAGCAGCCCCCCTGGATGAGAGTCGCCCCCGAGTGTGGCCCACGTGGAGCAGCACAGCCAAGGACATGGCAGCCGGGCAGTGTAGACAAGACTTTGCCCTCACGCCCCATTGCGCACAGTTGATGCTGCGGGGCACGGGCAGAGGGCATGGCTGACATGGTGCTGCTGGGCGATCTGCGGCAGGCCCTGGAGGCAATGAGTGGCCCTGCGGGCAGGCGGGGTGGGGGCGGGGCAGGGTGTGGAGCGGGGGCGGGGCCAGTATTGGGGCACTCGGTCTCTAAAAGGTTCACCATCACTGGTTTATACCATATTAAAATATGTAAAGCTTATTGGATGTAGCTTGAAATGCAATGTAGGATTTATTTGTACAATGAAAAACAAATGAACAAAGAATTTGAGCATAACTAAAATAATCTGCTGAGGCCAATTTAAAAGGTTTTGATAACACTTTCTAATTAGCTATTGTATTTAATAAAAAGATACTGCTGTTTCATTTTATTTTTTATTTGAACATAGTGTCAAAATTAATGCTGCTATATAATAAAAATTCTGACGTAGGCCTACAGACAACACATCACAGGAGTACATAAGTGCTTCAAGCATGGAATGAGAAAGAACAGAAAAAACAAAGAAATGAAGCAGGTTTGTCCTTCCAGTGCAACTTGTGCAAGCCTGTTATATATCATTAAACAAAACCAGAGCCACCATTTAGGCTTTATGCCATATGTTTTATATTTAGAGTACACATTGAGTACAAAAATGATGGTTACACTGAATTATTCTGACTATGACATTTCTTTAGGATATATTATAAATTAAAAGCTACAATGCAGACTTCCTTCCACATTTTTTACTAGCCTGAGTGGGAAAGAACAGGAAGGGCTCAATTCACGTCAGGTGACATGACTACAATACAACATGAAGCACACTTAATTTGGGAAAAAGAATCCAAACAAATATTTTGTGGGATTTATTTCTGGATGTGTACACATACAACTGATTTGTAAACTATAAAGTGATAAAACAAATTCTGGACAAACAAACAATGCTACTTATTTTAAACCAATCAAAATTTAACGTAGCTGGATTGGGCCTAAAATCTAATCCACATAAAACTGCAGCATCTGAATAGAAGAGAAACTGTCCCAAAATTAGTAATTGCTGTAAATTGTTGTAATTGCTATACTGTATCTTTAAAAATGCTGTTTCTGGCATGGTGCCATGCAACTGGCTAGCATGCATCCAGTAATGTCCATAACATATTTTTAACAAATAGAAGATAAAAAAATCAGCTTGCATTAAGATTTTTGATGAGGCATGCAGCAATCACACATTGCAGTTAATACTTCATGCAAACTTTAGCATGTCTTTAACTTTACATTCCTTCATGTGCTAAGAATTCACATGCTATGAAACAAAAGGTGTGTTATTCATCCCTACTTGAGGAAAAAATCTTAGGTTTTTTTTCTATCTAATTAATAAGACAGGCTCTACGTTTCAAGCCCATTCACACTTTATCAGGGAAGTTACTTAACTGTATAGCCTATCATACACAACCATATTCATACCAAATAGTTTGGGTATCTTCATCAGCTGGTAATGGGGATTCACTATCATTAGGGTCTGAATGCACAAGGATTTTAAATTTGTTGCTATTCTGTGTGATATCTACCTTTTTATTTTCATTTTCAGATTTCTGATTTTCAAAAGGTTGTTTGTGATCTTTCTGTGGCAATTTCACCAATGAATGAAATGATTTAGCTGTTTTGGTTATGGATGTTTGAGGTATTCCACTAACATCACAGACTAATTCAGTATTAAGCGTCAGAAATGGCATAGAAAAATGGCCTGAAGATGATATACCCACTTTATCATTATTTACATTACTGAGAGAAAATGTTTTAGTAATAAATTTGGTCTTTGTTCTGGAATTGCTAAGCCTTTCAGGTATATTCAAATTATCAGGTATAGTAATATTAGCTAAGTCATTTTTGGAAAAACTAACTGCATTATCAGGAGCATAATAAAAAATAGAAGTTTGTTGTTGAGGATTGTACTCACTCGAAGATGATATAATATTTTGTTCAGCTGTAGCTGGAGAAGGATCAACAAATATTGGCTGCCTAGTGTCCTTAGATAAAAAATCATGGATACTGGTCCTCCGAGTAGTTCCTTCTGCTGTTGAAATCACACTGCTTGCACGAGGTAAAGTAGCATAGGGATTGCAGTCTTTGGATTGTCGCTGTGACTGGACATTTTCTTTAGCAGATCTGATCTTTCCTTTAGTGCCTGCAGCATATGTCTCTAAAAAGTTCCAATCTTTAGAATCTTCTGTTCTGTTTAAATTGAGCCTTGCAAGAGGCTCTTGCTTACCTAACTTTACATCAGATAATTCTGTTGTATTTCTTACACTCTGCGATCTGACAATACCACTACTGCCTGATGTGGGTTTGCTTAGTTTTTCTCTTCCTGTTAATTCAGCATTCTCCGAAAAAAATTTCATTACTTCATCCAAAAGATTATCTTTGCTTGAAGACTTTAGCTGCAAAAATTGATAGAAAAAGAGAATGAATATAAAACACACACACAATTTTCCTATCAAATTTATACTGATCCACAGACTAAACTTGCCCACCTGGCCCTATCTCTCTCCTTTTGGAGACTGCATTTCGTCTAACAACACATTGCTTAGGTCCCAATAGCTACCTGTACCTGCAAACCTAATTCCAGAAGAACTATGGCGTATTATGAAAAATGTTTTCTCTGATGCTGAATTACAAAGTATTGTTGCTTGTAAATGAGCTGAGAAAATTATTGAACTTTTATTTTAAGAAACCTGAAAAACATAGCATAAAACATTAATTCTAAATTGCCAATTTATTTAATCTCCAAAATGAAAATATCACAATTTACAGAGATATACACTAATAGCTGCAAGAACAAATTTGGGATAACAATGAAAAAAAAGATCCTAGCAAATTGTGTCAAACTGGGAGATAAAATTGGAGAATATGTAGCAATGGCAAAATTAACGTTATATATTCATAATAGACATCTAACTAAATTTAAGCAATTGAAAAATACACTTTTATATTGTACTTTTTTGCAGGATCAAACCACAAGCTTAAAAATAAAGAATTATTTAATTATAGCAGCCAAAATAATAATTGTTCAACACTGGTAAACTTTAGAGAATATAAAAACTGAGTTGTGGATAAGTAAAGTCTCTTCAATTGCCATATTGGAAAAAAAAAACCACAGATAAAGTAATGAAATTTCAGAAACAGGAATCACAATTTTATCAAACTTGGTTAGATTTTATGATTTACCTTAAGAACAATAGATTATAATCTGGTGTATTACTTATATATGATAAATGTTCAAATGTATAGTACTTGATTTTTTTATTTACATACTAATATATTTTTTTATTTTCTCTATTTTTTTAAATATAGCTTGGAATTACATTAAGGCAGCTAGCTCATATTGTAAAAGGAAAAATAAGCAAGAGACTACTTTTCCTTAATAAAGAGAGAGAAAAAAATGAACTAATGAATAATATTGTAGGGTTGGAAAACACTAGACTGGTGATGAATCATTGAGTAAAAAGCTATGCAGGACTGGTGTTTGGATGCAAGATATCCCTTGAAGGGGCATTAAGCTACTTTAAGACTATATGCCAGCTGATCATATTTGATGAGGTTGGTGCCATAAGGTCCAAAGAAACTGAACACTAGTGAGAAGTTATAGAAAAAAGTGAAAACTAGAGAGAAGCTACAGAAATGATAGTAACTGGGAAATTTCCCAAAAGACAACCAGTTTCAATCTCATAATTTTGTAATGGAAATGGTTGGAGGGTGCTAATCTGGCCCGTCTTCTTGAGCAGCGAGGTAGCTTGGAGAATAAGATTTCAAAGAAGACCTATCAAGAATATTTGTCTCCAGAACTGAGTCCTGAACGAATTCGAAAGAGGTTGAATGGACAAAGGGGAAGTTGCTGAAGAAGAAGCAAAAGGATTTTCAGACAAATACTAGGACCTGGGAGGAGTTTAGGAGGACTTTTAAAGACTTATGGTATCTTCTATTTTATTCATTTTATTCATTTCTAAAAAGCAGAATGAGATTCAATGAATGATTATGGCAAACCTATTTTATTTACGCTATAATGTAACACAGTTGCTGAAAACATTATTTAGGGCTTGAGAATAACCATTCTGTTGTAAAAAATCTGAGATTAATTTTCTGTAGGCTTATTCAAGTCTACCATGCATAATGGCATTATCTTCTTTTTATAGATATGACCATTAATAGAATGTACTTTTTTAAACTAAGCATTTCAGCTATTACTTTCCTACTTGGTTATCTTCTTCAAATTTTTAATAAATAAGGAATGCTGGTTCTGAGATTTAAAATTAGTTGTTTTTCTTTCCTGGATTTCAAATCAATTGTCATGATCTACTTGAACTCATATTATGTTTACTCAGGCTTAAGTTATGTCTCTTAAAATTAAGTAATTTTTAACATACCTCTGCTGAAGTAACTTTATGACTTTCTTCCAGAAATTGCTGCAGAGTAACCATTTCACTTCCAGGGGATTCAGTTTTAATTCTCCGCATTCCTTGTTTATCTATTTTTTCTGACATTGTATGATGAAGCAGGAGACTAGATTTAGTGTGACTTTTCAAATACTGTATGGGGCTGCTGCTACTACTGGACCATGCTTCATGCTCATGAAGAAGGCTGAATTCTCCACTACTGTGGCTTTGAGGCCTGCTTTGGTTGTTAGTTGCACCTGCTTTAGAATAAACAGCATTGATATTTTTCTTAGCTAAAATAAATTACAAACGTTTTAACAAGTACATTTGGAATGAAATACAATATATTGCTAGATGTTTTTAAAGCACTGAAACATCAACTGCTGTACAGTAATATGCTTAAACACCTATTAAAATTTGTATAATAAAATGTATTTCCTTAATTTTTCCCTTTACGGGCTCTTCATTATGACATCTAATGTTCATTTAAAAAGTTTTGACTTCAACTTTCTTTTAAAACATCACTTTCCAATTTTCTATACATACATATACATTCCCACCATACACATCCAACACACAAACCTTTTCAATAACCCAAATAATAGAATCATAGTGATCTGCTATCTTTTATAATATGTTATAAAAGTAATGAAATTCAAACATGAAAATAATATTTTCAAGTTAATAAATATTTTGCTGAAAAGATTTATTTAAAAATACATTACTCTTTATATAAAGTCTCAATTCCTATGAATATAATTTGAAGAAGAGACATCACACTATGCACAAAATAACTGAAGAAATGCCAATTTCTCATTTTGGCATTTCTTCAGTCCAAAGCAGTTACCTGGAAACTATTCTTTGCAATATTTTGAATAACAATTTAAAAAACTTCTAAGCAGTATATATACTTAACTGACATAGTATTTCTGGAGGGAATAATTTATATTGGGAAAAACACAAATGCTCAAAAAGATACAAAATCCAGTAAAATTAATGAAATGAATTCATTGAGACAGTGATAGTTGGTTGTGCATGATCTGCTTTAAATAGAGATATTTTTTACAACAAAACAACAAGCTAAGTAGCCAGCCTAGTGTGCTTCTGGAGCTTTGGATAGGAGACTTTTCTTTCTTTTGCCTTTTTGTTACCTTTATTTGTATAGATCTCACTCTTGATATATCTAAACATTCTTTATACTCTCCTTTTTAATTTTTTTTTCTCTTTATGAGAAGAAATTTTTTTTCTTAATCTTCTCTATCCACTTATATCTGCATTTTTCCTTTACTTTACTCCTATCAGTTCTCATTTCTTCCTTTTTTTCTTTCTCATGTTATGTCTCTTATTTGCATAAATTCCACTATAGAAATATCTAAATATTTTTATACTCTCCTTTTCTGAACCCAAAGATACTTTTCCAAAAGGCAACTGGACTTTCTTGGTTTTTCCCTTGAAAACATTTCGCTTCTCATCCAAGAAGCTTCTTCAGTTCTGACAATCAGAACTGAAAAAGCTTCTTAGATGAGAAGTGAAACATTTTCAAAGAAAAAAAAACAAGAAAGTTCAGTTGCCTTTTGGAATAGCACCTTTGGGACAACCATGACCTGGATGATTGAGAATCTCCATAGGCAGTTTAAAGAAGTTTAGTTTAGTTTAATGAAGGGAAGGACTAGGGGTGACATGATAGCAGTGTTCCAATATCTCAGGGAGTCAAGCTATTCTCCAAAGCACCTGAAGGCAGGACAAGAATCAATGGATGGAAACTAACCAAACAGAGAAGCAACCTAGAACTAAGGAGAAATTTCCTGACAGTTAGAACAATTAATCAGTGGAACAACTTGCCTCCAGAAGCAGTGAATGCTCCAACGCTGGAAGTTTTTAAGAAGAGACTGGACAACCATTTATCTGAAATGGTATAGGGTTTCTTGCCTGAGCAGGGGGTTGGACTAGATGACCTCAAAGGTCCCTTCCAACTTTATTATTATTATTTATATTTATTTATACATTCCTTTTCTGAACCTTTATTCGCCTAATGAGATATCTTTCTTTTCCTTCTCAGTCATCTCTATCCACTTAAGTCTGCATTTTCCTTTGCTTCATTCCTATGAATTCTTTTCTTTGTTTGCCCACTATCAATAGCAATACACCTAGATGTTCAATATTTTTAGCACTATTATTAATTATATTATATTGCTAATGATAATTGGGACATCAAATGCCATCAGTGTACCTGTAATTTTTGGACTGCACATTTATTTTCTACCCCTGACATTTAGTTGGGGGGGGGGTATCAGAGAATCTGAAAAACTTTCCCCCTTAGTGACATGTTCAGTATATTATGATGTACTTGAATTGTACTTATATAAAGGGGAGTAGAGCAGTGAATAGAAACTATAGAAATGCAAGTATCTATTATATTTGTGTACCATACACTCCCAGCAAAGTCATCTATTTTAAAGCTTTATTATAAAAATAGCAAATTATCACAGTAAAACTTCCCTCATGCTATGAATATCACCCATTCTTCTTTGTAATATAAAGAATGAAGCACAGTTCATTTTGTCTAGAAGCATACCTTTGACATCATGCAGTGATGCATTATTATTGCTATTGCTAGTTGATGTTCTGCCACTATCAAGGCTGGCCGGTCTGGAAGCTAAATGCAAAAGAATCAATACATAGCATAAAGCACCTATCAAATCAGATTATACTGCACATGAGATATTTCATTCACAGAAATGAATGAATGATCTCACAAGTAATTTGGCCTTATCACTAAAGGGCTAGGTAAGAACCAGTAGTCTGAATTGCATTCAAGAATACTCATTTGGACTCCTCCATCCCCCGATACCAAGACATACCTTCAACACAATCTTTTCGAGGGCCTAGGGTTGAGATATATAATTGGGTATCATCAACATATTGACAATATCTAATCCTGCTGCAATAGATGACCTCACCTAGTGGTTTCACATAGAAGGTAAACCGCAGTGGGGAGAGAAATGCTGGAGTTGTACAGACAAGACATGAGAATCTATAATTAACAATCCAGAGGACCAAATGCCTAAGGAATCCCAGGCAAAAGCTGATCTATTCAGAGAAGAAGACTAGAGAGAGCAGAAGTCTTCTTTTCTGCTTTATATGAAGGGCCCATTAAGAGTGACTGGGGCCAGGGAAAGAAGGAGTTAGAAAGCATCTATGTGGAATCCACAATGGACCATGACATGATAAAAAAGAACCTCAAGAGAGATTTCTGCATTTACCCAGAAGAGAGTTCCCACAGTGGCCATTAGGAGGAGGGTGAAGAAAGGACAGGAATCAATGGGTGTAAAATAAACAAAACTTCTTTTACAGATGATGATTCTGGGAGACACAAGCCAATGTTAGCACTGTGAGAAAGTATTGTTAATTTCAACACTGAAGTAATCACTTTAGCATTCACAATAATCATTGGAGATTGTACTTCAGGAATTCATATAAAAAGCAAAGTTTGTTTATCAAAAATATAAGCATTTATATCCATTGTCTGGGAATACAACACCATCTTGCATAATAATCTCCCTGCAAAGGCCTGTCCCAATTTTTATCAAATTGGTGGGAGATATATGTTGGTATTAAAATCTCCGGAATTGCACAAACACTAAAAAAGTGCACTAATTCATCATTTACTGTAGAAATATGAATTTGGCGTTAATACTTTTTAAACAATATCCCTAAAACAGAAAAGATGTTTATAGGCAACTTTTAAAAAATGCTCGACAGCAGCAGTCCCCAACCTTTTGGGTTTTCCGAACTGGTGGGCAGGGGGAAAGGGGGTGGTTCTGCATGAGTGGTGGGCAAGCACGTACACACAGCTTCATTTGTGCAAGCGGTGGGCACACAAACCCATCACTCACACAAATGGAGCTGTGCGCGGATGCCGCTTCCAGGGCCAGTTCCAAACAGGCTGCGACCCAGTACTGGGCTGCAGCCCAGGGATTGGAGACTCCTGCTCTACAGCAGTAAAAAAGATATGAAACAAGAAAAATAGAATTGTGTGTTTATAATTTAAAACATGGTTAAAAATAGCATGTATACATGTAGAAAATTAATTTTGTTTAAAGCATTTACAATAGATTTTGCATGGATATCACCTATGCAGAAATGCCATCTCAATAGAACAAAAACATTCCTAATTTAACATCATGTACTCTTAAACCATATAGAGACAGTATTAATATAGTTCAGAGTAATGCATTTGATTTAAATCAATTTTGAACAATCAATTAAATTTTATTTAGCTGTAGCTTCTATTTTAGCACTCTCTAATTATATTTCATAAAGACAATACATTAATATATGTGAACATATGTTAAGAAACAGATTGTCTAACTGATTTTCAACACTAAAGTCTGACATTTAGAACTGAAGAAATGAATCTTGCACTCAACTGTTTGTTTTACTTAAACAACTGCATTAGGGAAATGGGGAAGAATTTTATTACATTAAATAAGATGAGATGAGTTGAGATGAGATGAGATGCAATTTGAAAGAAGAGAGAAAAACAGTCAAAAACTGACAAACGCTCACTTTCAAAACTGTTTTTAGTTAAACTTCATCAATGTTCCCATAATGAGAACTCATTTAAAGTATAAATCTTACCTTGAATTCTTGAACCTGTACTAGAATCGTCACTAATTCCTTGTGGACTGACATCTTCAAAAGATGTTGCATCTAGGTGGAAAACAAACATCAAAACCTTAATATTAGTTTATCATCTAGAAAATGCTATGAAATAGATTTTTCTCCAACAAATTCATGTTCTCACAAATAGTAAGTCAGAAATATAGACCTTTTCCCCACTACATAAATTTGTATTAAATATTTGCTGAAAAGTCATGAAATATTAAGCATGAATAGATTTCAATACCACTAGTGTTGCTAACACAGCCACACCACACTGAAAAGATTCTACCTATACCTTTATTATTAAGCAACTGCTTGGATCTCAAGCCTGCAGCAGAGTTGACAGTTGCAAAGTTGATGGATGTAGTAGAGAAGGCCATAGATCCCAATTCTTTTCTCCTTTTACCCGTGGATATATCATCAGGACCTTCCAGATGCTCAGAACTACCTATCCATTGTCCTCCTGCTAAGACCATGGACTGCATCAGGTCATTCATTGCTGGGATGCAAATGAAAGCAAATGAATCAGCATGATTCAATGATTTTTATTGCATTGTAAAATGCTTCACATTTATCTCTAATCATCATACTGAAAGCTACATTCCATGTTCCTATATGTTACAACATGCATTTGGCTGAATGAATGAAAAATGTTAAAAAGCAAGGCTTTCTTGTAGAGATGATTGTAAATGTTTTAACTGCCATGCTTGCGCTGGAATGCTACATAAATATATATTAGAAGCTCGGATGTTTGTAATGGTAAATGGAATGAACAGGGTAAGATGAGCACAAGTGCTTATATAAAGTCAGTGCTGGCAATGATAAGGGGCCCTTTATTGTGCAGGCTTCTACAGGGATAGATAATTGTGCATAACACTAGAGATAAGGTTCTAAATTAAATGTGCTCTATAACAGCTATCTACATATTGCATCCTTAACTTAAAAGTAAAATAATACACTGGCAAAAACTTGCCTCCCCATTCCCCATGTTCAGAAACTAGTAAAATATAAACAGGCTACTATTTATGTTTGGACAGGTTTTACTTTTAAAAAAGAAAGAAAATAGTACCTGTCTTTATAAGACTTGTAACTAAATTTAAATTTAAAAATGTGTGCAAATGTGTGCCAGGTACCTAGTTATCCATATGTATTTATGCACATATGCTCAAATGTTCCTCGCTTAACAACCACTCATTCAAAGACTTTCAAAGTTACAATTGTGCTAAATAAATGGTACTTATGACCGGTCCTCAAAGTTCCAGCCATCAACTACCCTACAAATGCATGATCTGGGCATCTGGCAACTGCGGTCATGTGATCATCATTTGCTATCCCTCACTGGCAGCTTCCAACAAGCTGCCAATGGGGAAGCTGGCAGGAGGTTGCAAGTGGCCAGCATGTGACATTGCGCTTAACCTGGACACTGGACTTGCTTAACAAAGGTAACTAGAACTGGAGGAACTGCATCACTAAGTAGCATGTTCATGTAACATTGTGTTTTATGACATTACTTAAGGATGGAAATTCCAGTCCCAATTATCATAGCTACCCGAGGATTACCTGTAACCTCCATAACTTGAGCATATGAATGTATCTCCATTTTGTGTTATTTATAGAGCCCAATAGTTATATATATTCAGTGTCGGTGTTTAGAAACATTGCTTCAGCTCCTTGTATACAGCAGGACTTGCACTATGCAGAATAGGGAAAATAGTGCAGTCCAGGGAAGGGTTAGGAAAGTTAGTAATAGATGCCAGTGTAGCCATTTAAAAAGAAGCTGAACTTTCATAAAGTCTTACACATGGAGCGACGGTAGAAGGCCTTCATTTTGTCTTTTTCCTTCGGTCTGTTCCTCAAAAAGGGCAGTCTTTTCAGTGCAACCACTTTTATGTCATAGCATAAGGAAAAACAGAAACAGTAAATGAAAGAAAAAGGGGAGAAGAACAGATGGAAGTTAAATGCTGAAACTAAGGACAGAAATGAATGTTTGAGTTTCCACTAGGTGCAATTTACTAACAGCTATTAATTTCATGTTGCTGAAGGACAATGAAATATGAAACCTCCATAGTGAAGCTTCTAAAACATCCAGAAACCCTGGAAATCCTATGGGAGGAACAAAAAGAATTTCCATTGTTCAGGATTAATAAATGTCTCAAAAATCAATCTAACAAAACCCAAACAAAGCACTGACTTTGAGACGGAAAGAAAGTTAGAAATCACCAAGTAAGGTTTTGGAGATTGAAAAATGTCTTTAAAATGCTAATTTGGTTTATTAAAGATCATTGAGCTTTGCCCTTACTTGCTACCAAATTGTGGCTGTAGTTTTTTTTAAAATTATTTGTTCGTTTGAGCCTGTTTTATTTCACTAAACTGTTGTGTGTATCAGTTGCAAAGTTCACTTTTTTAATATAATGCCAAGATTCACACATTGCACTAAGCCATAATCTTCTCTGTTTTTGCCTTAATTGATGCATGAAGCAGGGTCAGAGAATAAAAGATATTTTGTTCTTGAATAATAAACCATTTGAAACTATTTGTTGTTGGTTTACTGATTGGGTTCATACTTTATGTTAAGTGTAACATGATTTCATTATAGCTTAGTGTGATATATGAATCAAGCTATTGTAGTTTATTTACTTATTATTTATCAGTTTGCTTACTTATTATTAAATAAATATGCTGCTGATTCTCAGTGATTCTGGATGACTCACAAGTTAAAAAAAGCATGTGTGTATTAGCTTAATGTGGTTTCTTCCATAAATCATGATTAGCAAACTTCAACATAGCATGTTGTATAAACTCAACAACTGCATCCGATAATAATGAACAAATGTGAATATATACCATATAGTTTCCTATTTTAGTCCCAACTTCCTTTGTGTCCTATCAAGTATCCATTCCACATGGACATAAGACAAGGACCAATAAAAATAGGAGGGGGGAAAAATTCAGGAATTGGCCAAATAAGAGCCAAAATAACTATGTTCATCTGCAGAACAGACTTTAATATATCTAACTTTTCGTATTAGTCACAGTTAAAACAAGCCATGGCTAAGCATGACCAACCATATACTATCTAATTAAGAAAGGAAGTGTAAAAAAAATGTAAACAATCCATTAGAGTGTCATCTTAAACAATAGCACTTGGGTATTGGGCAGGGGATGGTATCATTCAGAAAATTGATACCATAACAAAAGAAAAAAGAAAAATATGACATTGAAGAGATGTTAAAATCAAAAACAATTTTAAATTCAATGTTACAAAAGGATTTTACATGGACCTCTTATTCCATACTTGAAATCCTATGCAAGAGGACCTGGTAACTAGAAAAAAAAATTCAGTGTGGATTTATTGCAGTCCAAACACAAAGCATATATGTACATTATTAATTTCAGAAAAATAATGAGAAAAATCAAAATGAAGTATGTTCAATAACATTAACTTCCAAGAAGTTATATATGATACCACAATCTTAGAAAATTTAATCTTTACTTATGATCTATCTATTTTCATATGCACTGCATTTTTCACTGGAGGATTTTGCTGGAGTAAAAAGTAGGAAAAATTCCCAGAAGTACAAATCTTTCCCATCTACCAATTCCAACTCTGCCTCTCTCATCTAAATTAAACCAGGACAGAGTACTTCCAGTTATTATTTCAATCTATAACTCCATCCTAACACTTCAATTCTGGATATATATTTCTAGGAGTACACATGAAAAAATATATTGTATGTCAGTCTCTGTCAATGATTTAGCCAATTTGGTGAAGAAAGTGGTGTTTCTGTACTTTGAACTCTTATTATTTTGATCCTTTTTCAATCTGGATTTATATTGGATTTGACAAGTAGACTATCTTGATTATTCTGGTGAATTCAGAAATAGATAGGGAAGAGCTACTTTGTTGATAGTTCTAGATCTCTTGTCAGCTTTCGATAGCATTAAGTAAATATTTGAAGGAGAACTGAAATTGGACATACAATTTAGTAGTCGTTCCTTCCTGTTTTTCCAGATGCTATCAGAAAGTGATACTATGAGATTTTGCTTGACCTTTTTGGAATTATCCTTTATGGTACCACAAAATTCTATCTTCTCCCCATCTTATTTAATATGAAACACTGAGAAGAAACATGTATAGTTTGGAGGTAGATCTCATAAACGTGCAGGTAACACACAGCCAACTTGTTTGGATTGCAAGTTTGGATTGCAGTTCTCCAATGTGTAAGAAACAGAATGGGAGAAAACAAAGTGGGATTCAGTACAGACAAGGTGGAATTTGTATTGATTCTAAGAACTGGAAATCACAAGTCAGCTGCTATACAGCAGTAAAAACTGATAATCTGTAATGGTGAAGCTGACAAAGAGCCTATCTCATCCATTCTACAAATTATATCAATGAAGGAGAGGTAAAAAGTGAAAAAAATTCACTCAAATGTATATTATAGATATATTGTACTTCATAGAGAGTACATTCAGTCAAGCAGTACATAAAAATGTAGGTCAGAATGTAACTGTAAATCACAAGCTATCTATTATAAACTTCAGTTTTGCTGAGATGCACATAGAGTGAACAGAAGCTTCAGTGCTTGTTATCTGAAACACCTAAAATGATACCAAATTGTCATTAATATAAAACTACAAAACTTAAGAACATTTTTGTTCATTTTAAAACATTATTTAAAATGTTTGTATAAAAATATAAAAATTAAAAGGTAGGCACTACATTTACAACTTTTGGCAATAGGTAAAAATTTTAAGCTATTTGCCTTATGAAATATATATTGTATTTTTTTTAGTTTATGAATGAAAAAACTGCTTTTGTTAATTAAATCAACAAACGAATATTAAGAATTCAGCATTCCAAAAATGGGTATACATTGTTTTGATACAGTTCAAATACCTTTAGAACAGAATTCTGAACAGTGACCACAAAAGTGTAATGCTCATAGACTGGATTGTGAAAATAAACAATAAGCATTCTGCAATTTTATACAGCCCACTAAGTTTACTATTTAAGGTCTTAACATTGCTAAGTCTGAATTTCCTTATTTTGGGGTTTGTGTGCTAAACAGATCCCATTTGCTACTAATATAACCTAAGATCAATCAAAATTGGCCAGTGTTACTACTGAGCATATTGTTGTTTTGATGGCAGAGCACAATTAAAATATACAAGCAAAATGAATATTAATATGCCAATTGCTTGCTTCCCTAAGTTTACATAATAAGCACGGATGATGGCTATTCTTAAACTGAAGGCTAGAATGGTGTTGTGCTTAACATATTGGACTAGAAATCGGGAGAGTCAAGTTGTAGTCCACCCATAGCCTGGAAACCTTTGGACCAGTTGTTCTTTCTCAGTCCAACTACCTCACAGGGTGGTTGTATGGAAAAACAAGAGATGGAACCGTTATGTACATTGCCATGAGCTCCTGAATGAAAGGTGGCATATCTGTATTAATAGGTATATAAATACATTCCTCATCAATATGCAGCTGAGCTTTACATATAATATATGTGAACCAATACACCATCTCTTCCATGCAATGTTGGAGACAGGGTTGCACTTTATTAACTTCATCAGATGGCAGGTTGGTAATGGACATGCAGACAAATCAGATCAGCTCTATAACTAAATAAAAGATGTTCATAAGGAAGCATTTTACAGGAAAATCACATGATAAAAATGTTGTGAGTGAATGAGAAAAACAATATATATATAAAAGAATTCGGGTAAAGGAGGTACAAATTTCACCAGCCAACTCTAACCCATTGGTTAATTTCATTTTCAATAGTGAAGCCCTGAAAGACATTTAGGAGTATACTCTGCTGTAGAGGTTGCTTCTCCACTATCAACCACATAATAAGTACTGTATTAGAATACTTTAAATGCAGTTTCCTCCCCCCAATAGATTCTGAACTGGAAACATTATAGCAGATACTACTCCCTATTTAAATTTTAAAAATTACTCACTGCTGCTTTTTTTAGTTCCCACTATCTGGCCATCTTCAAGTGAATTTGAGCCCACAGAGGAACTATCTTGACTATCTTGATGTGGCAGCTGAAGAAATCCTTCACTAGATTCTGAGCGGGTTGGTGTTAGAGTCAAAGATTTGAGGCGTTCTCGGTTGACATCTTTCTTTGATTTTATCAATTTCCTCATTTTCAGAGTAATCCAGTTGCCTCTCCTTTTGAAAAACAAAATGAAAAAGAATGTGAAAGGTTTATACCAGTGTTTTTCAACCTTGAGAATTTTAAGGCATGTGGGCTTCAACTCCCAGAATTCCACAGCCAGCAATGCTGGCTGTGGAATTCTGGGAGTTGAAGTCCACATGCCTTAAAATTCTCAAAGTTGAGAAACACTGGTTTATACAATATAAAGAGAAACCAGTCAACTAAAACTGAAATGCTATTCATCTGATGAAATGCTGAAGATGGGACATGAGCATGCAGCAACAGCCCTTAAGTAGCGTACTATTATTTTGAAAGCCAATTAGCTCTGACTGACCTATTTAACGATACTGTATGTTCCTGAGCAGTAACTTCCTTTTTTTTTTTTAAGTTGGCAAGGAATTTAAGCCAAATGATGTTTCCAAATTCAGAAGAATTCTAACATTGACAACATTAACTCCTTCCAACAACTATTCTTGAAGAAAAAAATCAAAATATTCCACTTGAAGAAACACTTTTGCTTTCATGGCGAGGGAACTACAGAAGCATTAAACCATGTTTGTTATATTGCCTTTATTACAAAGGTTATTGTTACAGGTAATAACTCCCCATATGAATACTTTTAACCATATGAATATTGTCCAATTAATGTGATTTTATTTCTGGTTCTGAATGAGGCATTTTATAATTTTACATTGTACTTGACATACATTGTACTTTAACCACATCAGTTTTATAATACTTTATTTTTATTACGATTTTTAATTTGCTGTCTCAGTTTGTGGTCTTCTGTTCTGAATGGATAAATAACCAAAATAAATTGATTGACTGACTGATGAAAAAGAATGCTAAATTTAGAATTTGTTAACATTTCTCTGGTCATGTGACTACAACTTAAACAATTCCCAACAGAAAGAAAACAATGTCCTTTAACTTAGCGGTCACATTACCTTCTAGGGGGAGATGGTTCATAGAATTTATACTGATCCATAATCTTTTCTTCTAATTTTTCTTTTTGTCTTCTCAATTCATTCAACTTGTCACTATAAAAAAATACATTTCAGAAGGACATATTTCTACAAAATTGCTTTTCCTTTTAATTTTGTATCTAAATATCTTAATACCTTTTCATTACAGGTCTCACTTTATAATTAATTGTGAAATTGTTTTTTAAACAGCACATGATTGATCCAGATTACTTCCATGAAGATTTTGATTATAGAAATATATTTCTGCAAAAGGAAATTGTAATCAGGGACTTTTATGCTTTTATACTAACTTTTATGTTTTAATTGTAAACTGCCCAGAATCACCTACTGAGATGAGCGGGATAGAAATGTGATAGTAGGCAGGCAGGCAGGCAGACAATAGCATCAGGCTAGAAACCAGGAAACCCTGAGATCTAGTCCCGCTTTAGGCAGGAAAATCAGCTGAGTGACTTTGGGACAGTCATTCTCTCACAGCCCAACTTACTTCACAAGGTTGTTGTTTTGTGGAAAACAGGAAAAAAGGGGGTATATGGTGGGTTTGCCATCCTGAGTTATTTATAAAAATAATAGCAACAGGATAAAAAAACCTAAATCTAAAAATAATGAACCCACAATATGTTCTGTGAAAATATCCCCAGTATAAAGCACGGATTTTTCCTATTACAAGTGTGTGTGTGTGTGTGTGTGTGTGTGAGTTTGTGCCTGTGTTTTAACAAAGCAGTAACTCAGCCCCCAAAATTAAATCACTTTTTGAAATGGTAATTTTTAAAACATATATTGTTCAAAAATTGAGATTACCATGTTTTACATTGACAATTTCCCTTTTAAAATAATATTGTAAATTTCAAAAATTGGGATTACTCTTTTTCAAAGTAAATATATGTTTATCTCACAATTCCTATACTTTTCCCCATGGTTCTGTTTTAGTTTGTACACTTCTCTCTTCAGTATCAAAGGGCAGATTTTATTTTGACTAAGAAGACACCTTTGGCTACAATTCCCTTTTGCACAAAAACTGCATCTCCAGTCATGGATGATAGATGCTAATAATGAATGGGGTTGGCATGAAAATTCTCTCTAATTCAGAAGTATTTTATTATGCAGTTATTGGAATATAGTAGTCATTAAGTAGTCACAGCAAAATTCAGATTACATTTTAATGGTATACGCAAACATTAAATAATTAAAACATAATGCTTTAAAACAGTCATTTTATATAATTTACATCTTTAGTCAAATAAATTGAAAAGATGTATTTTAAATAATCTTATCATTCCTTATTAATAAAAAACATCAGGGGTAGAAACAGATTTGCTTATAACTTGTCATCTAGAAATCTGTCAATTTCTTTAATTGTTTACACAGAATTTGAGTAAGACTCATTCAAATTAATTCAGCACTGAATATGCTTTCATAGTGAACATGAGTGTCTAAAATCTGATTAGGTGTTAAAACATTTTTCATCAGTTCTTAAGAAAATGTCCCAATAACATTTTCATGATTTTTATTTGACAATTCAATGGCAGCTATGATTTTGTAGCTGGCTTTCCTGAATTGATACCCACATATATTGTCTTTGCTCAACATGGAAGAGATCTTTGCTTTCCATATTCTGTTCCAAAAGTGTTCTGTTTTGTAGCATTAAAGTCTGTATTTGGTCCAGTAGATGTCTGTTTTCTTCTTCTAAGTTCCCTTTTAGTTGGCTAAGCAACTGTCAAAATGTCCAAACATAACATTTAGTGCAAATAGTGACCCAATTTTATTTATACAGTGCAGTTAACTAAGATAAATAATTAATAACACAAGCTAGCCCTAGAAAATACATTATTTTCAGTTGCTTTTCTTTTAACCAAAAACACTCTGCTGGTTCTCTTTAAGTTTTATTATATTTTTGGCTATCAGTAAATATATCTAGAATTATAGCCAATGGGAATGGTATATGACAAATTTCTTTTGGGGAATATTTCAGGGCATTTGTCAGATTTTTGCCTCTCTTTTACACACAAGATGAAACAATGATTATTCAACATGAAGGTTTCTTATTTTTAGGGATAACAGAAGAATCCAACAATGCTAACCCATTCTGTTGTCCTAGAAAGAATAGATTGTAAATTGAGTAAACCGAGAACTCAGTTCTGCATTTACATTTAGTTTCATTCATATAGTGATGAACTATCATACAGTGATCAACTATCAACTATAGTGAAGTAGTAATACCACTTTATAATGCCTTGGTAAGGCCACACTTGGAATACTGCATCCAATTTTGGTCACCACGATGTAAAAAAGATGTTGAGACTCTAGAAAGAGTACAGAGAAGAGCCACAAAGATGATCAGGGGACTGGAGGCTAAAACATATAAGGAACAGTTGCTGGAATTGGGTATGTCTAGTCTAATGAAGAGAAGGACGAGGGGTGACATGATAGCAGTGTTCCAATATCTCAGGGGCTGCCACAAAGAAGAGGGAGTCAAGCTATTCTCCAAAGCACCTGCAGGCAGGACAAGAAGCAACGGATGGAAACTAATCAAGGAGAGAAGCAACCTAGAACTAAGGAGAAATTTCCTGACAGTTAGAACAATTAACCAGTGGAACAACCTGCCTCCAGAAGCTGTGAATGCTCCAACACTGGAAGTTTTAAAGAAGAGACTGGAGAGCCATTTGTCTGAAATGGTATAGAGTTTCCTGCCTGAGCAGGGGGTTGGTCCCTTCCAACTTTTTTAATAATAATAATAATAATAATAATAATAATAATAATAACAACAACAACAACAACAACAACAACTACTACTACTACTACTACTACTACTACTACTACTACTACTACTATTACTATTATTATATAACAGAGATCTGTTTAATAAAGGAACAAGGAAAATTGGGAATGTGGGAATGTGGGAGAAGAGCATAAATAACGAAAAAAAGTTTTATGACTAAGCCATCTGGGTCACACCAGAAATCATAGAAAAATCACTGTTCTTTCTAAACTTGTTAAGACCTGGCATCCTCTTGCATACAAGTTGTTATAACTAACTAATCTACATGATCTGGAATGGATGACCTTAAGACAAAGGAATATGGTGTAATTCTTTCTGTCTACAGTCTCTTGTACAAAACCAGAGAGCTAACTGATAATGTTTCATAAAGGGATTGCAATGAAAGGTACATTGGGGGAGAAATTTCACAGAAGAAAATCCATCATTAATTCTTTATAAGAAACATTTAGCCCAGGATAGATTGACAGGCATAAAAAGCATGAAGGAAATGACTGATATTTCTCTATGTGACATGTCTGGATTTAAATTTAAACAGAAGAAATCTGAGTTTCTTTAAGCCCATTGCCTTCCAATCAAAACATTTGTACCTACACCAAAGGGAGTAAGTAGTATATATGCAGGGCAAATCCAAGAACTGAAATGCTTATAAACTTGAATTACCATTGGAACCAAAAGTTTTATATTGTAAGGGATTGGACTATGTCCCCTGTATATGTTCCTACCCAACTGGAGAAACTTGTCTGTTAAGACCTAATAAGCTGTCAGTAAATTCATGTAAATATTCATATTATCAGATTTCTTTCATCAAAAGCACAGAGATGTTGACCTTTTGGATAAAGGGCATCTATTGATGGCTGTCTAATAAAGTATGACAAGCAATTGTAAAAAAAATAGTAACTCTATGGAAAGATTAATATTATGAAACAAAAAGTAATTAAAAGACTTATATTGAAAAGTGATTCTTTTGAAGATTTTCAGGTGCTACATTGCTATCCCTATACACCCCAAATAATCTTTTAGGAATTGAATCCAAAGAAGTTTAAAGCCCTAACAGCAAATTCAGATCTGATTTGTTTTTAGCAACATTTCTTTTCTCCAAAGAGAGTAGTATCAAGTCCTTTATGCTAAATGGATGACAGATGAAAGGCTCCCTCTCATAGTCACATCAATTTATTTCCTTCTTATAACTGAATTGGGGGGAAAATACGTTGGCATAAATTGTTGGCTGCCCCTGCAGCCCACTTTCATTGCATCTCAACAGCCTCCCTATACGTTGCCTTCACAGGAGTTAACAGCTCGTTAGTTTCAGGGCTAGGTGGATTTCATACTTTTTTTGCCTGTCAATCTATCCTGGGCTAAAAGCTTCTGCCCACCTAGTAGTTCGAAAACATGCAAATGCAAGTAGATTAATAGGTATCACTTCGGTGGGAAGGTAACAGCATTCTGTGCACCTTTGGCATATAGCCATGCTGGCCACATGACCAGGGAAATTGTCTTTGGACAAGGGTGGCTCCCTCAGCCAAGAAACAGAGATGAGCACCATGCCCTAGAGTCATACAGGACTGATAGGGAAGCCTTTACCTTTAGTTTCAGAGCAGTGATTGGTGGATTCCCTGGCAAGAGTCTGTATCATTTTACATTTGCTCATGTTGAATCTGCTATTTTTACACCTAGTATCCTAATCCCTTCTTCTTGGTTATTAACTGATAAATTCTAAACAATTTAGTGTGATCAGCAAACTTGCTTATTCCAATTATCACATCAAATTCTAGATCATTTATAAATGTTAAAATATACCAGTCCTAATACAGATTCTTGGGGGACCCTACTAGTTATAACCCTCTATGTAAAACATGTTCATTTATTCCTACTTTTTATTCATTATGCTTTAGCCAACTACTTATTCACAAGAGAATCAGCCCTTTTATTCTGTTGCTGTTAAACTTACTGAGAAATCTTTGATGAGGGACTTTATCAAAAGCTTTTCAAAAATCTGACTAATGAAGTCTATTGGTTTGCCCTTATCCACATATTTATTAACACTCTCAAATTCTCTGCTAAATTAGACAAGATCTTCCCTTAAAGAAACCATGTCAAGTATCCTTAAACAAGGCCTATGCCTTCCAACTCTTCCTGTCTAATTGGTCCTGGACATGGAATAGGTAGCATTTCAAAGAAAGCTACTCTGGTGGTTCTGGCTTCCAGCTTAGCCATCTGAATTTAATTTCTAGGTCTTCCCAACTATATTTAAGAAAGTCATTAGTGCCCACAACAATTGCCTCCTCTCCAGCAATATCTAGCAATCTATCTAGACAGTGCATAGTACCTGTAACCTTCATACAGGCAGACAAATCACCATGCAATCAGCAGCAGACACCAGGTAGTCACCACCAGACACCCAGCCATTTAAATTCCTAATGATCAAATCATCTGCCACCAGAAACTTCATTACCCAAGGAGAATTCTCAATGCAAGAGAAAACCTGTTCGGACTTTAAGGAATGGGTTTCTTCTAAGGGAGAACTTCCCTCTTCCTTAGACTGATGTCTTCCTTCCCCAGGACCCTCGTTCTCTGAAACAGCCAAGGAGCTGTCACCCCATGAATAAGACTTTTGTTACATCTCTGAGCCCTTCACTTGCATCTCTCCCTCTCCCCACTGTTCCAGTAGAACTATATTTCTCTCAGGGGAATTGTTTCCTGAACACCAAAAGCTGTTTGCACTGAACACACACCATGATCTCTTCCAGTAATCCCTATTTAACATTTTCTGCTTCTCCTCTGCTCTTAGTCTTGTTTCAACAGTTGTGGATTCAAACTTTCACTTTTATCTTTTTAGCCTTAATTTTAATTATTTACTGAGTATTTCTTCACACAGCACTAACAATCTCCTAGCAGGCAGACATTCTGGTCAGAGAGAGAGAGTCTTGGTGTAATCATGCTCACCCTATTGCAACTGAGATGGAAGAAGAATCAGAGAATACATGCTTTTTGTTTTTGTTTATCAAACATTGCTTGTTTTTTGGCTATACCTATCATGACATCCATTTTATCCTCCTAAACACAGGAAAAAAGGTACAAAGCTGAGGAAAAAGTAAAAGACAGAAAAGAGTGGAAAATGGCCAGAAATTACTATACCGAGTTGAAAGTTTTAATATCAAATTATCTGCAACTTTTCTGGAGATGAATGAATTAATAAATCCATTATTAGATGCATTCTCAAACTTAGGAAACTTCTTAACTCTTTATGTAAAACATAAACCCAATATTTGATTCAATAAAGGAAAATTTATTAAAGTTGTTTATGGTTTTTAATATCTTGGTAAAAATATACAAAATCAGTATTTTTTAAAAAAAAAAACTTTAAAAAATTATAATGGCACCATGAAATAAATTCTGTGATTGGAAGTCTCTTTTACAAATAAGTCCTATCTTTGATGCTGAGCTTTGGCGAAGTGAGTGGGCACGTTTTGCTATTTCATGCCAGACAGGCCACCATCACATTCTGTTCTAACTTGTTCCAACAGCCATCAAAAATACTCTTCTACCAACAGAATCAGACTAAAATCAGCCCCTAACGAAGTTCCAAACTATTCCAACTAATGTCTTCTTGAAACCCAGGATAGAATAAATTAAGGCCAAGGAATTTAGAGACCATATTTAAAAATATGTTAAATTATGAAATTTGTAATTCTAATTTATTTATAAATGCATATAAATATACCATATATTTAATTAAACTGTAATAAAGCATTGTAAAGATAGTATAAACTGATTACCTCGCACTGATTATTTAATTTTGTGTGAGTAATGTCCAGTTGTTGATATTGTTCTTTAAGTTTAGAAAATTCAGCCTCCAGTCTTGTTTGCTCTAGTTTAGAACTGTTTAATAAAGTTTTTAAATTCTTGTGATCAACCTGAAGAACTTCATTCTCTTTCAAAAGTTGTATGTATGTATGATTTAATCTGTAATTAATAATGATAAAAATGAAATAACAATATTACCATAAAATTTGCTTTCACAAACTGTCTGTAAACATTATGAGAGATCCTTGGTGCTTTCTGATGATGTTACCTAGTTAGGGTAATGAAACATCTGCAAGAAAACAAGCAAATTCAGAGAGCACCATGGACCCCTGTGAGTTATGCATGTAGTATTGTTCTTAACAACAAAAACAAAGCATGAGTACTAATGCTACAACCTTTTTTGTATAGTATTTTCCTCATATCTAAGATGGATTTCTATGAATTTATTAGAGATGGATTGCAATGTTCTTAAAATAGCTCAAGTTTTAACAATGCTTTTGCACTGTGCTGAGTAAAATCCAATACCGCGCCAATGGAAATGTCCTGTTTTTTCTCCTTTCCCATTCCCCTTTATTCCTCAAATCTCTTCCACTGATTTTAAAAACGTCAGAACAGATTTTGATTTCAAGACAAGGGAAGGTTATCTTTCTACTGGTTTTGCCAATGGAAGCAATTACATCAACTGAAAGACTTTACTGTATTTCAGTTATGATCATGGTCAATTTCAATCTCTATAATACAATATATACACAGAGCCTAAGGTAGTCCTTTACTTAACAACCTGGAGCAGCCTGTAAAGTACTTCTGACTGTCGTAGAATGACGTGCCTCCATTCCCCAGTAATGTACTTGCATTTCAGGCACCTTGCAAATGGCTCACCTTTATAACTGCTTGCAATATCCTATGGTCATGTGACTGTGATTTGCAACTTTACTGATTTCTGGCATTTTTTGCCAGTTTCTGCCAAGAAACATTCATTCATAATGGGCTGACACTTATGATTTCAGCGTTCACTTAATGACCACAGAGATTGCCCTAACAATCGCCACAAAAAAGATTGTAAAGTAAGGCCACTCTCAGCTTATAATTGTAATAACTTACAACTGAAAATCTGGTCCCAATTGCAGATATAACTCAAGGACTACTTATAATTCATTAGTATTGTTTCTCACCTATCATTTTCTTCACAAAGCTTTTTGTATTGCACTGCTACCATTTCATGTTTCTTGTTTTGCTGAAGCATTTTCTCTTGCTCCACTTTGAGGCCTTTTTCCAATTCCTCTAGTTGTACTTTTTGCTGAAGTAATTCACTGTATCTGTCAGGTGAATATAAAATTATAAGAAGTATTCTCAAATATAAATTGTAAAAATAATTAAGAAACTATATTTTGCTTTTTTATTAAACTGTTTATTAAATCATTCTATGGCTTTCCTAATTTAGCTAGATTTAGCACAATGTAATTACCTGTCTTCTAAATCCTTATATTCTACCTCAAGATTCTTATGTGCAGATTTAAGGTTTCCATGTTTAGAAATGAGAGACTCATATTCAGCTGCTTGCCGCTCATGAAGTTGTTCCAATTTTTCATGATCTTTGATTAGAGAATCATAAAATGACTTCAGGTCTTCCCGTTCCTTTATTATGGATTCATTTTCATTTTCTAAGGTTGATTGTTGAATCAATAGCTGTGCATTCTGGTTCATAAGTGATGTGCTTTGGGAATTAATTGTTGAATTCTCCACCTACAATGAAAAAAATTAGTAATTAGCCAATGTATAACGGACTCCTTTTAATGTATGAAAAAAGTATTTTTCGTTGCCATCTTCTTTCAGCTACAGGTAGCCCTTGACTTACAACGGTTCATTTAATGACCATTCAAAGTTACAACGGCACTCGGGAACCAACACCACACCGGAAGTCAGCATGCCTTGATGCTTGTTATGGATGGCTCATCTGAGTTTTCATGTTTCACAGTAGACATCTGAACTGATGGTCGAACCACGCTCCATGAGCTTCATTAGCAGTACTCCTTTGGCATCTTCACATTTGGCGGGATTTTTTATGGACCACTTCCGGTGTGGTGTTGGTTTACGATAATGCTCACCCACACACTGCTAGACGCACCCAAGAACTTTTGAAGCAGTTCTGTTGGGATGTTTTTAATCACTCCCCCCCCCAGATTTGGCGCCAAGCAACTACTACTAAGGAATTTCAAACCTTATAAGACGTTATGACAAGTGCCTTAATTTGAATGACGATCATGTCGAAAAGTAATGTAATGTTGTAGTTTTCTAAGGGGTATAATAAAAGTTCTATATCTGTGAGTGTGTGTCATTGATAACCAAATGGAGGTTTATTTCTGAATTGCCTTCATAGCTTACTTGCAGTTTCTTTCTCTCAAAACAATATGTTCTGAAAGGGAAAAAAAAGAAGAAACCACAGGTTAAGACTTCCGGTTTTGCGCCTGTAGCACATGGCCGTGCGAGAATGGACCTCCGCTCTCCACGGCTAGTATCAAAGAGGTGACCGTGAAGGAGGGGCGCCCCGTTGATCAGGAAGTGACGGTGGTCACTTCGTTTGGTTCAAGGGAAGCTCTCCGAACCCGACAGGAGAAAGGCTAGTGTGAGATCAGCATCTAGCCCAAGCTACTTGCAGCCGAAGTCCCACAGCATGAACATGAACATCGGTGAACAGCGTGCTTGGAATTGGTGAGAGTACTGATCTTCTTTCTTCTATCTACTAATTGAATTCTTGAGAAAGAGCCCCAAAGCAAGGAAACCTCCGGAAGTGAAGGGAGGGGACTATATCCCATTTCCCTTATACACGGAAGCGGCGAATTACTATTAAGGAGGAAAGAGATATACTAAAAGTTGATTTAAAATACTAGTCTGGACAAATCTAGGAACTAAGAAACTGTCAAGATTATACCCTAAAGAGTTTTTGATGGAATTATAAAAATATACAACAAAAATAACTTTTTGATTGAAAAAAAAACTGAAAAAAGAAATAACTGCTGACATCTAGTGAAGAATCAGAGCATAGAACACTAACAATAATGACTCAGAAATTGGCAGAATGCCTAGAAATAAAGAAAAAGCTGTTCCTTTGAATTGCAAATAACCTTGAAGACAGCTGGGAACAAAGGAAGAGCCAGCTATAAGATTAAAAAGTGTCTGAAAGGGGAAAAAAAGACCTGGACTATTGCTTAAATCTAAGAACTGTTTATGGAAAAGAAAAACCTTGGCTTTTGGCTAATCTTTTAGAGAAGAATTTACAGGAAGGATTTAAAGTGGCTTAACACACTGAATTGTAATTTTGACTGACTTGATAAATTGACTTTTGAATTAAAACATTGATGAAAGATTAATTAAAGGGGGGAGACAACATGGACATCACTTACATATCAAAAAATGACAGGATGGCACATTCAATATTTTCTCCTGAAGGATTTAGCCTGGAAAATCAAGAGCCTCCAGAAGTAATATTTCAAGGCAAGATAAATACTTTACAGGAGGAAATATATGTAATGTTAGGACAAATACAAATGACAATAGACTCAAATCACAAGGAAATTCAAAACAACTTTGATGATTTAAATAAGCATATTTCCAATCTAAATCTACAATTAAAAAACACCCAGGAAATAACGAATGAACAAATAAATCCGATAACTGACTACAAATTAGAAGAATATGATCAAATTGATGAAATAACAAATGAAAAGAATTACAATTTAATACAAACAGGAAAAAATCTACAAGGTTCTGATACAACAAGAAAAGTGGACTATAGATTTACCAGGAGAACCATCAAAGTATTCATCTTACTTACTTCATCTTTTGTATTCCCAACAACATTTGTAAAAACACAGGAACTGCCGGGTAAGTGGATTATATCAACCAGGAAAACTACTTGGCAAAAGAAAAAGAACAGAGACAGATACAAGAGATTTGACTCGCCATACCAGATGGACTCAAATACTTTGGCCACCTAATGAGAAAGAAGGACTCACTGGAGAAGAGCCTAATGCTGGGAAAGATTGAGGGCAATAGAAGAAGGGGACAACAGAGAATGAGGTGGCTGGATGGAGTCACTGAAGCAGTAGGCGTGAGCTTAAATGGACTCCAGAAGATGGAAGAGGACAGAAAGGCCTGGAGGAACGTTGTCCATGGGGTCGCGATGGGTCGGACATGACTTCGCAACTAACAACAACAACAACCAGATGGACTATTACGTGAAAAAACATTTATTTGAATATGGCTAAAAGAATAGAGAACTTTGAACATAAAGGGGCCCTATTACAAGAGAGATAAGAGATTTAAGTAATATAGTATGTTCCATAATATATGAAATGTAAAAATAGTAGGTTGATGTAACTTTTATTAATTTAAGTGAAAAGGATGTTATATCTAAATACTATAAGATAGATAAAAAGTATAGTATTTTTATAATGCATGACATAAAATATTGGGATGATGTACTTAAATGGGAAAATTTGGACAGTTAGGTGACTAACATATGAAGAAATTATGATTGGTAAGAATTGGATTGAATATAAGGAAAATTACCGTAAGCGTAAACAAAAATTACAAAAATAGGATGCATGCTGAACTAATGAGATGATGGATATAAGAATAATATAAGCTGGAAAAAATGTCATACATAGAGATTATTACTATTTGTATAAATATAAAACATGTCTATATCTGATCATTTATATATTGAAAATATTAATAATTATATTTTGGTTAAGGTTGAAAGAGAATATAAATGGGAGAAGGGAAGATCAAAGAAATATATCATTAATTAATATACTAATTATGGAATTATCAAACTTAATCATTATTAATTATTATTGTCCTTTTTTCTAGTTAAAATATAAACCAAGACAACACGCTGTACACCAGGCACTGACAGGTCAGCACAGGATAATGCGTACTGAGTTTAATACTGATCACATGACTGAGGTCATAAACAGGTTGTAAAGTTTTTTTTCAGCACCATTGTAACTTTGGTCCCTGAATGAATGGTCAGTAAGCAAGGACTACCTGTAAGTTATAAATGTGGAGAAAATATTTATATATGAAAACAGAACCTGAAGTTTTGCATTTTGAGTTTGCAGGGTTGTATTTTGCTCCTGTAAGGAAACAGTCTGTCTTTGAAGTGCTAAAATCTGAGCTTGCAAATTATTATTCTGCGTCTCATGTTGCTTTAGTTGAGTTTTCAGGGCTTGCTTCTCTGCTTGCAGAGTTGCATTCTTTAGAAATAAAAAAATACATATTAAATGCATGTACGTCTTCAGTAAAACAAAAAAAAATAAATATTTTTAAAATTCTGTATCCAACATTAAAAAATGTCCAAACTTTCAAAATTAGTAAATTAAGATCACAAATTATAAGCATAACTTAAAAACAGATAATATTTAAGTTAAAATCCCACATTTCAAGCTGAAACTATAGAGACATATTTAAACAACACTATATCAGAGGTCCCCAACATTTTGGGCACAAGGGACTGGTTATGTGGAGAGGGGGTTTTCCGTGGACCAGAGGGGGTGTGGTTTTGTGTGCTGCCTGAATCCTGTGGATGGGGCTTTGCTTGTTTGTGCAGACCGGTTGCTGGCATGCTGCGGCCTGGCACCAGTCCACAGACTGGGGGTTGGGGACCCCTGCAATGTATGACTAAGGGACAGTGATTAGGAAATCAGGGTAGAAACGGGGAAATCTTTGTTCTAGGCACAAAGCCAGTTGAGTGAACTATCACTTTCTCTCAACCCAGGAAGGACGGACTGGCAAACCACTTCTGAAAACTTTTGCCAGAAAACTGCAGGGACTTGTTCGGGCAGTCTCTGAAAATCAGACATAACTGAATGGATGGGAACTAATCAAGGAGAGAACCAACCTAGAACTAAGGAGAAATTTCCTGATAGTTAGAATAATTAATCAGTGGAATGACTTGCCTCCAGAAATTGTGAGTGCCCCAACACTGGAGGTTTTTAAAAGACTGGACAACAATTTGTCTGAAATGGTATAGAGTTTCATGCTTAGGCAGAGGATTGGACTAGAAGACTTCCATGGTGCCTTCCAACTCTATTCTGTTATTCTAGAAAAAAAAGAGTGCAGAAATGTTGTCAAGGCTGGAACTGTGACCAGCCTGTTACAGCCTTGGCAACAGTTCTGCAGTCTTTTTTTCTGGCCAGCACAGCTTCTCTGGATCAGAGCAAGCTGAAGAAATCATATGCTCCATAAGACTGCTTCTCACTCATGAATAAAGAGTGGGAGATGAGGAAAGGAACATCAGGCTTGCAGCCTCAGTGGAGCCTTTAATTGGCACTGGGTCTAAACAAATCCCACTTTCTAAAGCACTTTGGACTACAATTATTTAAAGGCTATAAATGATCTTTGAAACATTTTTATTAGACCATTTGGTAAACATTCCTATGGCAAGTGGTGTGACTAACAGAAAAAAAAGGAACAAGAATTTAAAAATTAATTTGCAGCATAAAGCAAAATTAACAGTTGGGATTAAAAAAGTTTTTAAATGGACAAAGGGAACAGAAATGTTTTGATGGACTTTGTTTATACAGTATTAAGTTCCTCTGAATTAATTAAATACTGCATCCTTCCATGAAGAAGTGTTTTGTTTGGATTCTCCAAGGAAAATGATTGATAGATTCTAAAAGAGTTCTTGGAGAACCCAAAGACAAAAAAGGGTCATGTGAAGGGGCACAGACTGCAGAATTCTGAAGAAGAAGAAAAATTCTCCTTTTTTATATTTTTTTCATTTTGAACTATAAACTATGATAAAGATAGCTACCACTAGAAAAATAGTAGCTAAAGAAGGGAAGGAGAAAATTGTTGATTGACCAATCTGCTGAGATAACACCTGGGAATTTACAAAGAATGCTTGAGAAATGGGAAAGATTGTCACAGCCTCAACAGCAGCTGTAACACAGAGGAAAGACTGAATTTGGAAGAAAAAAATTCATAGAAATACATACTGCTTATACAGTAGTCAAGAGGAAAGTGAAGGAACAGGAGGGAACCATGCTTGGGGCATGCACACAACAGGCCTGTGACTAACTAAAAACAAATTAAACAAAGCCCACACAGCTCTAAAAGATTCTAACATGTTGTCTGTACAAACATATCACCTGTGTAAGATCCACAACAACCATGCAATGTTTAACAGTTTCTAGTAAAACAAATGAAATACTTACATTTCTTTCAACTTCAATTAATCTGTCTTTAACCTTCAAAAGTTCTCTAGTAGTTTCCTGATTCTCTCTTTCCCATTTAGTGACAGGCTGACTTTCTTCATCAAGTTTTGAAGAATAACTCTGTACCATTTTCTCCTCCTCTTGTCTTTGCTTGAGGGCTTCATAATTCTTTTTCACCTAAAGATAAATTAGTTCAAATTTTAATATACAAATTATTTATTACATTTCTACTCTATTTTCCCTCAAAAAATATATACATTTTAGCTTCATAAAAACCAGTTGGAGGTTAGGTTGTTAAGTCAGAGTAAACTGACTGAATGGAGACCTGAACCTAGGTCTCCCCAGTTCTAGTCAAATAATCTGATCATTATTAAGGACCATTATTAATTGTCTTTATTTCTATAACAGCCTCTTTTGCTATGAACTGCAAAAATAAACAGGATAAAATGCAAATAACAACCTGATCTCAAGATCTGTCAACATTATTATAGAAATGTGGAGGATAACATTGAACACTTCTTGTCATTATTTATTGTTGTCATAAATACTGCATGCAAATATTTAGTATTTGTTTAGCCCATATCAAGATTTTTTTTTAATGAATGCATTGTTAATTATTCCATTATTTCATTTATGATTCATCAAGGCTCATACAGACCAATACATGTTCAGACTACATGCTATACCATTTGGAGTGCACCTTACTGAACAGAGATAGAATTCAGTTTCCAAGCACTCAAAAGAATTATACATCTAAATATTCTTATGACTTAATAACTTTTAAACTATATTTTAAATGATCTTATTTTTTCTATAAAATTCAAGACTCAATATTAATAAAAATAGAAATATGATGCAAAAATTAATACTACCCCTCATTTTTAGAGTAATTGGGAGCCAGCCAGCCAGAATAAATCAAGTAGAGTGTAACACTTGCAAGAGAGGCAGAAAGAGTATAGTGAAAGGAATTCTGAATTCTGCTGAGCTAAGGCCTAACAGCTATTCCCCCACTTTCCTATTTTGAAAAAAAGGAACAGTTTAACAGTGGAAAAGTACAAGTTGTGGGAAACTATACTTTAACAATGCTTTTGCTTTCAAATTAGCAGTGTTTGTAAACAGTAAATATTTTTAACTTATAGATTTGCAGTTTAATAAATGTAAACTTTTTATGAACTTAAAAATAAGTTGCAGTTACTACATCACAAAAGAGATGGGAACAGGTTTTAACTTACTATCTTAAGCTCTTGGCGCAACTGTCGATTTAGATTAGTTGATTCTTCTAATCGCGCTTCCAAGGCAGCAATTTTTTCTTCTTTTATTTCAAGTGATTTCTTCAGTGTGGACTCTAACCTTGACTCCAAAAGTTTGTACTTACTGTTTAATGAAACAATTTTAATGAAGTTGTCATTATCAGTAATTCACTTTAAATAAATCATAACCTTTATGTCAACTTAATGAATTTGAAATTGCTAAACTGACAGTTTTGGAATATTTATATGAGAAAAAAAACACTGTTCCCAGATGTCAAGAGTGTGCATGTGTTCAAAGCTTGACCTAAATCTATTATTTATTTATTTATTTATTT